>NC_140172.1:112034548-112071957 GCF_963971535.1 Notolepis coatsorum | reverse complement strand
AAATGCGGTTGGCCATGCCGCTTTGATTGTGCAAGAATACAATAGTAAATAAAATAAGTAGAAGATGAAGTAGACATAAAATAGACATGTTAATACATCTTTTTGATAATCTTGAGATAATTGCAATGAGCTATGACTTAAAGACACTGGGTCCTATGTACACAATATACAGTTTTACTTCTATGTCCCTATGCTATACTTGCTATTACTAACTATACTACATGTATGCAATAATCACAAGTTTGTTTTTTTTTTTTTTTTTTTTTGTCCTTTTTTCCCCTTCCTTTAAAGTGTCCTTTAGAGTGCAGAATGTGTGTTGTGTGTGTGTATGTGTTCATGTGTGCTTGTGTGTGGAGAGATCAGTGTTCTGATGGCCTGAGGGTGTGTTTCAAAGAGATTGTGTCCAGGGTAGGATCACTCGGGCTGGAGCGTGGCGTTGGACTCTGCCAGCACATCCATTTGTTATTGTCTGAATTGACATACATAAGCCTGTATGTAGCCTCTGCTTTGTGTTTTGTTTATTCACACAAATGGATTGCCTAATGAATAACTGAATAAAAACAATAAGATCACGTAAAATTCAACTTTTTCATCTCTGCTTTGCGCACTCTACCGAATCCTTGAATGGATGCTGGTGGATTTCAGAAGTGAATGGACCCAGGACGTGCAGGCTGCTGATGCGGAAGCTGCTTCCTTTCACATCAACTAAATATCCCCAGCGAGCAAGAGGAGCGGTCTCTATGTGCTGACTTAGTATCTGATTAGTATTGGATGCTGCACTTGGTCAGTAAGACAATAATGAAATGAAATGATGCTCCATACACAGTGATTGAAACCTACGCTTGTATGGGAGAACGGGATGGTTGTCACACTTTTTACTCTAGTGTGAATTGCTCATCATCAAAACATCTTTCAATAGTCATTCCTACATTAAATTGAAGCTTAAGATGTTGGCTTGAAATGTGTATTCCTCTCATTTTCCAACATATTGTAACAAAGAGGAAATTACCTATCAAAGACACTCTGACACATTGTGACAACCAATCTCATCACAGGGATGGTTGTCACACACTATGGGGTTGGTTGTCACTATGTGTTTTAATGGGAAACATCTTAAAAATAAGGCAAAAAGGAAGAACTAAATTTGAAAGTTTAATTGCATTGACAGGTTGACAAATACATAACTTAATGCATCTTAACATGAACATAAACAGGAAAGACATTTTTAGGCCATCCTACAGTATATAACAAAATAAAAACTAAATAAATAGGCCTAACAATAATAGCCAACACAACTAGGCTACACTCATTCACTATCTGAGTTACAGTCATGGCAAATGTAGGGTCTGGGCACTCCAACTAAGCAGAGCTCAGGCCCGGACTGGCCATCGGGAGCACCGGGAGTTTTCCCGGTGGTCTGGCCTGCACAGATAAAAAAAAAAATATTATATTATATATTTTTTTTATTATAATTTTTGATATTTTTTTTGCCAGGCCATTGTTTCTAGTTGTGGCGGCGGCGCGGCGCGATAGTTTTTAGATAACCAGGTGGGTGGGGAACAACCAGGATTTCACTGTCTGCGACAGAGTTGGAGAACTATCTGACTCTCTCTCCCTCACGCGGACACACACACACACAATGGAGCCGTGCTGCCGCTTGTGATTGGTGGAGGCGGGACCAGGCGATACAACTGATTGACCGTGGAGGCGGCGAATGGAATGTCAGATGGCACACTCCCAAAAGGAGTTGTTAAAGGGGTTATGCACTGCTATTCCTAGCACTATTTGGGCAACTTTACACACTTCCTGTGAGTCTATGTAACACATCTGTAATTTTTATTCCAAAAATAATCATTGTTTTATATTTCTAATCTTGTACTCAAAACCAGCATTTTTCAGCCTCATGAAAGCAGGCTATTATTGGCTTGGCTCCACCCATACTAGCAGAATGCTTTGAGTGACAGCCACCCACCAAATAGCTCCGCCCATCTCCCCGTCAGAGATTAGGTTTCAGGTTACATACAAATATGGTATGTCATAAATATAGAGATGTAGCAGTACTGTCTATCTATATATATATAATATGTTACCATGAATTGAAATTGGGGGACCCTGATGTAAACAAGACGAAAGTATTTCTCTGGTCTCCATCATAGCAGTACTGAGCAGTACTGTAGCAATACAAATATGGTATGTCATAAATATAGAGATGTAGCAGTACTGTCTATCTATATATATGTTACCACTATTTGTAAAAGCCACAACCACGTTACCATATTTGTAATAATGTAAATCATTGTGTCGTTGTACATATTGTGTATACACCGTTAGAAGCTAACATAGCTTAGCTTGGTAGCTATTGTGCTAACAACATATCCCGACGTCCGGCTCGCTGGCCGGCATGCACGCCCGACACAAAATGGTTCTCTCCTCTCTGTACACCCCCGTCCCCACGGGTACCCTGCCGGGGAGCCCATGGACGCGACAACGGCGGCAGCCGTAGGGTGCTCGAGCCCGCCGTAACGCTAGTGGTACACAATAGCTATGAGCTAACTAACGCTACGGCCGCCGCTGTTGTCGCGTCCACAAGCTCCCCGGCAGGACACCCGCGAGAACGGGGGCACACAGGGAGGAGAGAACCACCCCAAATCGAGCACTCATGCCGGCCGACAAGCCGGACACCGCGGTTGTTGTTAGCACAATAGTAGCCCACTGTGATGCACCGAGTGGGCCACCATTGATCAACATGCAGCGATGTGTAGCTTGCATGATGCGTGTGCAGTGCTTTGCCACACAGGTCTGAGAAGAGGACCTGCACATGATAGCAACCGGGAGCGTCGCGGAGCATTCAGCCTGCTGGCTACCTAGATCCACTTCAACCAGCCGAGCGTCGGGAGCTCCAGCAGACCGACAAGCTGTGTAGCCAGCTAACGTTAGCTTGCAGAGGCTCCAGCACACCGACAAGCTGTGTAGCCAGCTACCGTTAGCTTGCAAAGGCTCCAGCACACCGACAAGCTGTTTAGCCAGCTACCGTTAGCTTGCAGAGGCTATTAGCACACCGACAAGCTGTGTAGCCAGCAGGCTGAATGCTCCGCGACGCTGGTTGAAGTGGATCTAGGTAGCCAGCAGGCTGAATGCTCAACGACGCTCCCGGTTGCTAACGCCGGCCCCGGCTGGTGCTAAGTAGCTAGCGATCGCTCCCGAGTCCCGAGAGCTAACGCCGGTCTGTCTGTCGAAGACCGAGGGAACCGCATCAGGCTTCAGCTGATTAGTGATCTTCTGGACAAACCTTCCACCCTGCAGGTAGCAAGAATGGAGGCGGGCATTACTAAAACCACAGAGCCAATCACATCACCGTGCGCTATAAACAGCGCCCTGTGACGTGCACCAGGTCGTCAAATCAACATGACCTGATTTACTAGAGGCAAAGAGGGGATGGGCTGTAGCTGAGGAATTCGCCAATATAGTATTTAGGCCCAAAAACACATTGATACGAACTCCTATTACTATAATACAATGCTAGAGACTGAAAAATGACATTTATAATGCATAGCACCTTTAAATGTGACATTACAAAAAACAATACGTGGTGGTTATGATTGGGGCTGAAGTTGAATAAACAATTTATGAAAGAGAGAGTCAAAATAATTCCAAGATAATTCAAAGATTACACACCTTTGCCACATTGGCTACAAACATAATCACTGCAAAGTTATCAAAAAAATAAGAATCTGATCAGACACAAGGGTTAAGTTGTTGTTCCCTTTCTAATTTCCTCAAAAACATCTAGTCTAGTTAATGTGATCAATATTATTTGACAATTGATGCTTTTTGTTGGAAATTTCAGTCAGTGAGCTCATACTTTGAGCTCATTTTATAGTTAAAATGATTGAGACAACGCAATCTTCTGTCTTCGTTGTGCATGCATGCGTGTGCTCACCACACGTGATACAAGTGTCACTATTCTGGCAGTGGCTACTGTTATTATAGTATTGTAATGAAAGGTCTGTTATTTAATGTTTGTGTAAAGGGCTATTTTAACTGTTGATGGGTAGTGCATCAGTAAAGTGAATATGGTATTGTGCTCTTGCCTTGTTTGAATAGGTGGAGAGAGTGGTTAACTGTATTATAATAGTAAATAGAAAAATATGTTGTGCTCTTGCTTTTTTCTTTTTGAAGGTGGAGAGAGTACCATTGCTTTTCTTTATTTGATTTGAAGTCTTTATTTCGAACATGCAATGAATACAACAAACAATAACAAAAAGCAAAACAACTCAATCTGCATGTTCGAAAAGGAGTAGGAATAAGTATACACTTATTTAATCCTACCCCTTTTCCACTACTCAAATGAGTGTACTATTTTAAACATAAAAAAGAAAAGAAAAAAAAAATATATATATATATGCAAAACAAAAAACAAAACTATATATGTATAAAAGAAAAGAAAATAGAAAACAAAATAAAAATGTAAACACCCAAGAGGGGGTCCGGGAGGGGGGGGTTTGAGCTGGAGCATATGTGTGTAGGGTTTTAGAAAATAGGTATTAGGGGTATATTATATACTAACATTTATATAATTGTAACTTCGCTGGATATACACTGTATACGGTTAAAATGTTATTATTGACTATTTTTGTTTTATCCTGTTTCTGTACTTGCATATATTTTAACCACCTTTACTGAAAGTTTCATTATACATTGTGTGTTGAGTACTGACTTTTAATAAGTTTTGTTTTGCAATAATAAAAAAAATAAAAAAAAAAAATAAATGTAAACACCCGTGAATATCAAGTCCCTTCCTCATCCCTGTACCTTGTGAACATAATTTCCTTATACATCAGTTTGAATTGTCTCATGTTTGGACATTGCTTTAGCACCACATTTAGACTGTTCCACAGTTTCACTCCACATATCGAGATGCAGTGTTTTCTCATGGTAGTGCGTACGTTTAGCACCTTTAAATTGTGTTCTCCCCTCAGATTATAACCCCCCTCCCTATCAAAGAACAATTCTTGAATTGAAGAGTACCATTGCTAGTGCCACAACAGTTTTATTTGAGGTTCATAACAGTACATTGTACTAAGCAATTGTTGGCTCATTAGTTTGTGATTCACATGCACTAAAATTCACCAGAATGCAGGAAATTAAGTCTTTGTAACTAAAATTTTCCGGGTGGGGGACCCCCAGACCCCCCACTTAAAAAGTGGCCTGATTGGGGCTATATTTCACGCTATATCTCCCGGTATGAATTATTTCCCCAGTCCGGCCCTGGCAGAGCTTGTGTGTCAACTGGTTGCACATCCAACACTTCTCCCATACCTCCCCTGAACGGCTGTTGGAGAACATTGCCATACAAACCAAACAAAAACAATCATCTTCATCTGATGAAGACTCCTCCTGTCTCTTTCTTTTCTGTTTCTTCTTCTTGCTGGCTGCCTTTTCCAGCTGGGATGGAGTACACTGGGATGTACTAGGCTTGGCAGGTGGTCTAGGCTGGGATGTACTAGGCTTGGCAGGTGGTCTAGGCTGGGTTGTATAGGCTTCGCAGATGGTGTAGGCTGGGATGTACTAGGCTTGGTAGGTAGTCTAGGCTGGGATGTACTAGGCTTGTGGGCTGGGGTGCATTGGGCTCTGCTCGGTCTGTCCTCAGCTCATACACCACCTCCAAGTTGGTGAAGAAACGGTCCATGTTGTGCTCATTAAAGCACTGCCATGTGCTTGTCACATGTAACAACCAACCCCAAAGAAAATGTGACGACCAACCCCAACTGGAATGACTTGCTAGTATCAAGGCTAACCAGCATCTAAAAATGTGTTAGTTAGCCAACAACAATCTAAACTATAGCTTTCCCTTCACACTGTTTAAGGGTAACAATTGTTTCATTATAAACCAATTGTGTAAAAGCATAGAACAAAAATACTGAGGAGCTGAATGTTTACAATTCCACATGAAAAACACAAAAAGTTCTCTCACCTAAAGTTCAGCTGTCTTACTCCAAAGAAGACTATGTAGGTGAGCTCTGATCCCAATTTTGGACATTTCCATACCAAAATATGGGAGAAAGTGCCTTTTGGTAGCGAAATATAATGAATGTGACAACCTACCCGTGTGACAACCATCCCCGTTCTCCCCTACCTGATCAGGTAAAAGCATTATATATATATTTTGTCCGATACCCTATTTATGTCCTGAAAAGATTCATCTTCAATATACATTTATTAATTTCTTTCTTAAAAGAAATGTTAGTCTAGGAGAAAATGCAAACACTAGGGGCGGAATCCACAAAGGCTTTGCCCGGCTTTTTCCGAAGCAGAGCATCTCGCTCTCAAATGGGTGAAACGAGGTTGCTAATGCGTAATGTCGGCATTGCGTCCGTGCATTTGGCGTATATTTAAATGAGGTAATATGGGCGGAACAAGGGTCCTTTCTATGTAAATGAGCCTCTAAACAGGTGATCATGGCAGCAGTAATTGTGCAGATAGGCAGATGACCGTGAAAGAATATCGAGAATATCTCAAAGGACAATAACAAATCAAGCGCATGCAGCGATCCCATGCAATCGTACTCATTATCTAAATATTGTTATATAACGTCAGATTCAGATTCCTTTATTAAGCCATATGTGTAACCATTGGTAATAGACCTTTCCGCCCTGTCAATCATGCAGAGAATAATAACCAATAAGATTGCCCGATTTCTTAAGGCCGCGCTCCGTGAAATAGATCCGCCATTGTGTCTTGGCCAGTCCCGCGGCCAGTCCCGCATTCTTCTTGAAAATTGTTCTTAGTTAAGGCGCTCCCATAGTCCAGCAGACTGTACACAGAGCAGACTCCGCGGAGGTCCGCGCGGACTCTTGAGCTTTCATAGTCGAGCAGATCTCAGCGGACGTCCGCGGTCTATTTCCTACATGTCACGCGCCAGTTTACATAATTGTCCCCACGCTGTTCAACTTCTGTCATGTCGTCGTCATCCGATGTCAAAATAAAGAGTATGTTATCTCCGTTTCCAATATTTCGATAATAAAACGGGCAGTTTTACGCTCTTGAATAACAGGTATATAGGCAGCGAGATGCAATGTACCTATAGGCTTGAGGTGGACAGCGCTGGTGCTGAAATGACAAACACGCATTGCATGAAATAAAAGCACCAGTTTTATTTCAAAATATTGGAAACGGAGATAACATTCTATGTTATCTCCGTTTCCAATATTTCGAAATAAAACTGGCAATTTTACACACTTCATTTAGAAAAGCCATTCAAACATCTCTCTTGGCACGGAGCGCGTGGTCAGAGTAAAATGCAGATCGGCGTCACATTAAATGCAGTTCGATGTCAACCAAAACGCCGAGCAGCGTTTTGTGTGACACCAAGTCAGCGGATGTCCGCGCGTCAGGAAATAGGAGCTTCGCACCTGTGGGTCTGCTGTCCGCTGAGATCAAAGCTCAAAGAGCCGCGCGGACCTCCGCGGAGTCTGCTCTGTGTACAGTCTGCTGGACTATGGGAGCGCCTTTAGATTTTATCAAAAAAAATTAAAATGGTTCTTAGATGCGCTTGGGGAACGTGCAATAATGACCAGAGATATCCAGAAAGACTAAAGGGAGCGCGTTTTATAAATTTTCCAAAGCCTAAAACACAGTTGGAATTTTTTTTAAGTGGATTAAGACTTGTGGACAGCCCCATACACAGCTGATTGTGGACAAGATCAACAAGAACAAGGCTGTATGCTCGACGGTAAGCAAGCGAAAAATATGCTTCAGTAATATATGCTTCAACATTTGAGTTAAACAGAAGTCATCACTTGTTATCTTAGATGGCTAGCCGATCATTAAGTAGCCAGCTAATCATGTGTTACCTTTTTCTGTGTTAACTCGAACCTTAGTAAGAGTACAGGAGAGTGTTATCTTCACTCTAGGGCCGAAGTGGTCATGTACAGTCACGTAATTATTAACGTACTGTCCGGACTCCGGGGTAATTCCCTCTTGATGTGTGGTGGTGACAATAAACCACTGGAAACCGTTATCTTCAGGACTGTGCATTTATTTCCATTGTATTCTTCATATCATGCTGTTGACTAACGTTACATATCTCACAACAAGCTACCTGCTTCTGTTGTTTTTCCTGTGTACACACTGTCTCATCACATATTCGCTCCTTGCGTAGCTGACCTGTATGCGTGGGTGCCTCCCTCTTAAAGGAACAGACCATAATCTTATAACACTACCCCCACTCTGGATGGCAATTAACAATTAAATATAATAACATTCCAGCACCCCTATGACTACACACAAAATATCCTAAACAGATTACATAGACTTTTTTTTCTTTTTGAACACCCCTTGAGTCTCTGGAGTCCTTTAGGGTCACAATGTCCAAGAACATCTCCCCTTGACGGAGTAACAGTCCATAAGAAACAGTCCATAGGAAACGGTCCATTATAATCCTTAAGATAGTTGTTTCCCTTGAGAACAGGGTGAAATTGTGGAAGGTAGTGCAGTGTTAGGAGTTTAAACAGTCCACCTCCTTTCAGTGCTTCTGAGGTTCCAACACACTCTGAAAAAGAAGCATGAAACACACCTACAACGCAACGAATACAGCCCCAATATAACCACAGCTCTAACTCAATATTAAAGGCAACCTCCCAGTATCCTCTCTAGCTTCTAACTGAGTAAAACACCTGCTTCACCTGTTCACCCCAAAATAATTGTATGGTCTCACTTTTCTCACCGTAAACAAGATCACCACCAAAGTAAACTTACTCATGATGCCACAGTGCCTCAAGTTTTTTTTCTTTAACCAAAACAATACAAAGTCTTTCAAACAACAAACTCCTTTCAACTATTTTTTCTTTAAACAGGAGTAATATAACCCTTTTTTTTTTTTTTAGTAAGTCACCCACTCTCCATATTTATCTGGAGGTCTCCTGGTCCTGCTAGACCTGCCCCTGGATGTTTGGCACTGAGTGGAGTCCATAACCGTTGCTTTTTGAGTACGTTGCACTGCACTACCCCCACTAGCATGAACCTCCTCTGTACTCGAGGAGACTTGGGCTGTGTGTGGCGAAGAGGGGAAAGCAACAGGGCTCAAGGGAATGTCTGTAGATGACTCTGCTTCCTGTCCGCTATCACTCCCCGCCGCCGTATCCGGAAACAGATTAGCCAGGAACAGATCAGAGTCGATGAGGCTGGTATCTGGAATGGGTGGTAGAACCTCAGCAGGGTTCCAGACTTGTGCTTGTTCGATGACCCAGACATTATCCAACAGGGTACGGGAGTGGTATGGTTTGAGTTTGTCATGGTGCACTACTTTGACTTTTGCCTTAGGCCCCTTTTTGATGCGGTACACCAAGTCGTCCAGTTGGCCTAGGACAAAGTATGGCCCCTCGTATGATGGCAAGAATTTCCTCACCTTATCTCTTACTCTCTTGGTGCCTTTTACTAGGTGCCAGACAGCATCACCTGTGTGGTACAGAGTGCGGCAAACGTTCTTGTCATATTGCTTTTTGGCCCGTTCCACAGACTGACCTAGGGCATCTCTGGCGATCTGGTGAGCAAGCTCCAGCCTTTCACGGAGCTGAGTGACATACTGTGGAGGAGTCTGGGCACTTTCATGGCCGGGTGGCAGACCAGCCACCAGGTCAATTGGCTCAGTCACTTCCCGCCCAAACAACATCATGTTGGGGGTAAACCCAGTGGAGCTGTGCTTTGTTGCCCTATAGGCCATTACAGCATAGGGAATCATGATATCCCAATCCCAGTGGCAGCGTTCAGCTGTTGTGGCTAAGATATTTTGCAGAGTGGCATTGAAACGTTCAACCTACCCATCAGACTGTGGCCTGAAAGAAGTGGTGCGCGTCTTCTCTATTCCAAGTAGTTCACACATTTTCTGAAACACTTGTGATTCAAAATTGGTGCCCTTGTCACTGTGCAAAGTCTGAGGTGCTCCAAAACGACATTCAGAGGTGAATACTTCAGCGACAGTTACAGCCTGCTCATCTGGTAGGGGATAGGCTTCCACCCATTTGCTGAAGTAGTCTTGAACTACTAACACATAGCGACTATGACGATCAGTCTCGTTGAGGGGGCCCATTATATCCAGAGCCACATGCTCCATAGGTGCTCCAACGCGGACAGTGCCCATGGGGGCCTGGGGTGTCTTAGAGGGCCTGGCTCTGGCAGCACAGCTAGCGCATGTGCGGCACCACAGCGTGACATCTTCTCTCATACGATACCAGTAGTATCTTGTCTGCAGACGGGTGAGAGTCCGATCCACTCCAAAGTGACCCCCCACAGGACCATCATGCATTTGTCTCAGGACATCTGACTGGTACATACGAGGTAGTATTATCTGAGGGTAGAATATGGTTTCCTCTGCACAATAGAAACGTCGCACCAGAATACCTTCTTTGAAATACAGTCTTTTCCACTGACTCCAATATGTTTTGGTGGCCGGGCCATGAGGTGAGATCTCCGCCCATGAGGGACGTTCTGTTCCCTGTTCCAGCGCTTTCCTGATGGGAGTGATATCAGGGTCAGCTATCTGAGCCTCCTTCAGCTGCTCAACGGTCCAACCGTGGAATAATTGCGCCTCTGTAGTCTCTGTGAGAAGAATCCTTTGTGAATTTCCATCAGACCTTAAGTCCTCCACACCTGTGCTTCCCATTCCAGGGGATGGGGAGTCCACTACCCCCACTAAGCTCAACTCTATGGGATGAGCTTCAGTAGTTCCTGCTGTCACACTACCGCCCAGGTCACACTGCACAGCCTGATGTCTTGACTTTTCCATGTTCAACAACGGGTCTGGCACTTTGCAAGGGCAGAACTGACGACAAGGCCTTCTAGACAGAACATCGGCATTGCAGTGCTGCCGTCCTGGGCGATGGATCACCTTGAAGTTGTATTCACCAAGCTGCTTCTCAAGCCATCTGGCTAGCTGTCCCTCAGGCTCCTTCATCCGTATTAGCCGTGCACCGATCCGTGCGGACGGTGAAAGATCTTCCCAGCAGGTACTGGCGGAAGTGTGATGTGAATTCCACCACGGCTAGCAACTCCCTCCGTGTGGTACAGTCGTTTTGTTCAGTCTGGGAGAGTCTTCTACTGCCATATGCCAGCACACGCTCCTCACCGTCCTGCATCTGAGAAAGGACAGCTCCGATTCCAGTGTCACAAGCATCTGTGTCTAGAATGAGGTCCCCGGTATCAAGGGGGTAGCCAAGGACAGGTGCAGTGGTAAGTAGTTGCTTTAGTTTATCAAATGCCTCCTGGCATTCCTGTGTCCAGTGGAAACGGGCATACTTTTTGGTCAGGGCATGTAGAGGTTGAGCGACAGCAGCAAAGTCTTTTACAAAACGTCTGTAGTATGACGCGAGGCCTACAAACTGGCGGACCTCACTGACGTCGGATGGTGTAGGCCACTCTCTGACTTTCTGGACTTTCTGTGAGTCGGTAGCGACCCCCTGCTCAGAGACGATGTGCCCGAGGTAGGCTACTTGCCGTTGGAACAGGCAACACTTTGCTGGTTTCAATTTCAACTTGGCTTGGCGCAGTCGGTCAAACACCTGGGATAGCCGCTGCAGCATTTCTGGTACATCTTTTCCCAGTGTAATGATGTCATCTAAGTATACTAAGCAGGTCTCCCATTGCATGCCAGCAAGGACGCGGTCCATTAGACGTTGAAACGTTGCTGGGGCGTTACATAGCCCAAACGGCATGACATTCCACTCAAAGAGCCCCTTCCTGCTGCAGAATGATGAGGCCTTGCGTGCTCTGGGGGTTAGTTCCACCTGCCAATAGCCAGATGCAAGGTCCAGAGTGCTGAACCATTTGGCGCTGGATAAGGTGTCCAGAGTATCTTGAATACGAGGTAATGGGTACGCATCTTTAATGGTACAGTCATTCAAAGCCCTGTAGTCCACACAGAGACGATAAGTATCGTCCTTTTTGCGTACCATGACAATGGGCGCGGCCCAACTGCTGTGGCTGTTACGGGCGAGTCCAGTCTTGAGGCTCTGCTGTATCTGCTGGTCAGCCTTCAGTTGTTTTTCCTGGGCCATGCGGCGGGGGTGTTGTTTCACTGGGACACCTGGCAGGGTTTGAATGTCATGTTGCACTAGGTTAGTACGGCCTAGGTCAGTGGGTCCTGTAGAGAAGATGTCGCCGTAGTCTTGCAGGAGCTTCGCTAGACTGCACTTTTCCCCGGTAGTTAGCTCAATGGAACTCTGGGCGTACAGAGTGGTGAGATGTTCTGGCACGGTGGGGAAGGCACGGTCGGACTGTTGGGATTCAGTGATGATGGTAGGGGGCTCCATTATCTCAACAGACTGGAGAAACCCTGCTACAGCTCCTTTCTTGATGGTAACATCAGTGGTTCCTGGGTTAAATACTCTGATTGGTATACTCTTACTGGGCTGGGCTCCTACTAAGACCCGGGCCACCAGCAATCGGTGCTTCTCAACAAAGCCTTTTGTAGGGCATAGCATCACCTCTCCTTTCACAGGGGTCCGGAAATGAGCATTTCCCGGTATAATGTACTCACGTCCTGGTGCTAGAACTGTGGTGCGAGCTACTCTTACTGCATGTGCTCTCGACCTGTTGTCCGGATGGAAGTATGGTATTTGTTCACCGAACAACACAATCTTTCGGTTGCCAAAGTCCAGATGTGCTCTTGACTGCTCTAAGAATGGATGGCCCAGGATGGCCTCAGCACTGCCTGGCAGGTCGGCAAGTATGAAATCTACACCCACAGTCTGGCTGCCAATCTGAACAGGTAAGTGAGCTTCACCCAAGGCAGGGACATTCCCAGGACCAATGCCATGCAGGGACTGTACAGTTGATGGCTGGATAGGTGGTCTGACCTCCGGGTGGATAGAATTATAGTATCGCAAAGGCAGCACATTTCTCCCTGCCCCAGAGTCTAAGATGGCACAAATCTCCATGTCATACATCAGCAGGTGGATACACATTTCTGGGCTCTCACCTTTACCACTGGACCCTCTGCGTGCATTTTGGTTTTTGGAGACATTCAAAACTGTGTCCGCCTGCAGCTTAGTTGGGTTTGTTAGAGAGTGGCAATTACGCCACATGTGTCCAATACCCGAGCAGTTGTGACAGCGGATGCTATCCCAATTTGTATCTTTTTGTCTCCTTTGTTTGTATTGCGCGGGGTGGTTCTGGTTCTGCTTTGTGGGTGCTGGTGCTGCACCATTATTTCCCTCAGCTTCATCAGAGTGGGCATAATCGCGCACCATAGCCATTCTGGTTCTCCGCTCAGCTACATTCCGTGCTCCAGTCTGCATGAGCTGTGTAACGCTGGTAGCTGCTCTCCTGGTAGTTTCATAATGACGAGCAATGTCGTAAGCTTGGGCTAATGTGCGAGGTCGGTCTTCTAGGAGCTTCTGAATAATGTTGGCATCCCCCATAGCATTAGTGAACACCTCAACACTGATTGCATCCTGCTCCTTTTCAGAACGGTCAGCGTATGCAATAGACACTTTCTCATATATGTCGTCCCTCAAGATGTGTAGTGCCTCACCTGGCAGGCGGATTCGTTGCCTTAACTCGATGGCAACAGCCACTGCATACTCTGATGATGGGCCATAAGCAACCTCCACCTCCTCAACAATGTCTCTGTAGTCCCAGCTTGCTGACCTTGGGTTGCGGTGGACCACTGCTCCTGCTGCACCTATGAGACAGAACCTCAACTGGACAGCCATAGTGTTCTCTGACCAGCGATTAGCCTCAGCACAGCTCTCAAAGCGCTGCAAGAAGTCCTTCCATGGTGTGGTGCCATCATACTGACCCGGTTGTAGTGTAGGAATCCTCTCTCGCTGAACACTGTCGTCCTCGCTGTCTGAAGACAGGTTGTACTGCACACGCCGGGGCAGCCGGCCACTTGGATGGAAGCCTGCTCGCCTGCAATGGGACTGATCATAGCCATAAGTCACAGCTTCATTACCTCCATGGACCGGTGTACTCTGCCTGTGGTGTACAGCGCCCTGTGGTAGCTGCATCTCCTATGGTCATTGAATGCATTTGTCCATACAACATATTCATATGGGGAGGCTCAGTTCCATAATGACTTTGCTGCATTTCAATGCCACTGTCTCTCATACTTTGATCATTCATATGAGCAAAGGGGTTTGTGCTTGACAACGACAGATGAGCATGTGGGTAATTGTCACTGGCCATTATCAATGGCTTATTACGTGCAGTAAATGGGTTTGACATTGCACCAGTAGGGGGCAGCTGATCCTCTGTTATGAACGGGTTGAGGCTTTGTCCATGTTGGTACTTCATTTCACGTCTCAGGTTAGCGACATCAGACTGAGAGTACATGGTTGTAGTTGTGGGGGTTAACATGAATGGGTTAGAGTAGTTGATCACTTGCTCTTCATAGTTGGTCATTTCCCCGTCAACGTTACTTCCATGGGCCGTCATCATCTCAACTCAGTTCATTGACTGACGAAATTGCCTCGTGCGTCCGTTAGCATGAGCTAACTATACGTGTCCATAGTTTACAACTCATTGATGAAATCAGGATTTTTCATATCCCGGACTCGAGCCCCCAATGTTACCTTTTTCTGTGTTAACTCGAACCTTAGTAAGAGTACAGGAGAGTGTTATCTTCACTCTAGGGCCGAAGTGGTCATGTACAGTCACGTAATTATTAACGTACTGTCCGGACTCCGGGGTAATTCCCTCTTGATGTGTGGTGGTGACAATAAACCACTGGAAACCGTTATCTTCAGGACTGTGCATTTATTTCCATTGTATTCTTCATATCATGCTGTTGACTAACGTTACATATCTCACAACAAGCTACCTGCTTCTGTTGTTCTTCCTGTGTACACACTGTCTCATCACATATTCGCTCCTTGCGTAGCTGACCTGTATGCGTGGGTGCCTCCCTCTTAAAGGAACAGACCATAATCTTATAACACATGTCTCCAGTCCTCTCCAGACCTCCATCAAGGTCGATAATTGGCGGCACCACGAGTAGCTAGCTAACGCTAATGCTATATAATCAGGACAAAACATGGTTTAACGTTGCCAAAAAGAGTCCCCTAAAACATTCCGATCAGTTCATGAGCTGAAAGAAAACTACATATACCGTAGCTACTTAGTCAACACCCTTGGAAATTATGAATTGGAAGTTGTCCAGTTGATTCTAACAACTGAGCTAACGTTATCTAAATGTTAGTGTAAATGTCCAAACCCCCCCTCCCACCCACCCCCTCCTAATGTACAGTTTCCTCCCCCTCGTATGTATATATTTTCTGTTAGGATATCTTTTTAACAGTACTGTATATTTGCATATCTTGTCTGTCACAAATGTAACAGTACTATCTGTGTCATAAATGTCATGATATATATCTGTATGTTGTGTAGCCTATGTCATAACTCATAAATGTCATTATGAATTGAAAATGGGGGACCCTGATGTAAACAAGACGAAAGAATTTTCTCTGGTCTGCATCCCCTTAACAATTGTGTGTATTGAGCCGTACTGTATTGTACCCATTCTGTAATCTGTTAATACAGTTTTCAATCAATCAGCTAGCATGAGTAACCTGAATGCCTTGCAATATCTGTAACCCACTTTCTCTTCGCTGTCATGCCTATCTCACTTTATAGCATTTTGTTGGCGGGATGGACCTACTGTGCAATATCCAGACCCTATAAAAGCAGATGGGACCACATGTAAGTCGGTGCGTCCATTGCCAAGGAAAAGACACCCGCTTGATCCTGACAACCACCTTGCTACCCCCCCCCCCCCATCTAAAAAAGAACTACTGCAGGAAAATACTAACTTGTAAGTCTTGAAGACTGGGTATTGTCAAAGTCCTTATAGGTGGTATTGTCTGAATATTGTGATATGTTAGTGAAGATGTGAATCACTAACTAAAAACACCATTTGCATGTGTGAATCAGATGTCATTTAATAATTTGTTATAAATGCTCATATCTAGTATTAATTTGTGAACCAAAGATACTGCAAGTTCTTGTTACAATCAAACAACAATACATAAATAATACTGAGACCAAATGTTATGATTAATGAACAACATGGATTTATTAATTAAAGTGCATTTATTTGATTATGATTTTGATACTTCACAGGAACATCAATCCCTCTCTGGATGTCATCAACCACCAATCAGAGCTCAGTTCTACAGCTACACAGACGTCCACAGCTACTCAGACTGAAGGAGAATGTAAGGGTCTACCTTTCTTTTAGGTACTGAGTAGCATGATCTTAAGAAAATGCAGCAAGTTTGTGCAGTAATCTTTCCATAAATTGTATGTCTGGGAATATTCTTTCCACAGAGATATCTTTCTGCGTAAAAACTATGAATTCACAGAATTGGCAGCCTGTCCATAAGTTGTCCTTGTATTTGCACATAATAGTCGTGTGTCTTCTTCAATGAAATACTGCCTCCCTCATCTTCCTGCAAACAGAAATCTGGGAATTTGTGGCAAGCCTCCAATATCATACAGTTTCTTGCCTTATAAGGACATTTCACTTCCAATATCCCACTCTCGCCATTGTCACACAACTTCCCGTCAGGTGTGGCTCCTAAAAAATCAAACTCTGAATTGACAACAAGACCACACTCGTGAAAATGTCTGGCGGGATAAACCTCCAGATATTTGGCTTTGGCCTTTGCCTCATTCCTTTTCCCATACTCCAAAGCCGGGGCACAAATGGATGTTAACGGGAAAACACTCTCCAGACATTTTGTTGTTGGAGCAGATTTTCTGTTTACCGCTTTCGCAAAGTTTGAAGCCGTCAGTCGTGACCTCCGCTCTTCAAACCAGTCATTTGACAGAGCCTGGGCCCGAGTGCGTTCTTCCAGTGCTACCAGGTTTGTGTCTGCAGTATTCAGATCTTTGTAAATCACTGGAAGCTTCACTGGAGATGGCTGGTGCACAGATACATTTCCACACAATCTGGTCTGTTTTCTTCTTGAGATTTCTTGTCTGTAGAATAAAAGCAAAATGTTATTATTGTGATGTCATGTATATGTGGAAACTCCCTAACAATAATTTTTACATTTCTGTTTCCAGGGGTTTGCCGTTTAGAAGTATTGGGCACTGCTGTGGAAGGTGCAAGATTGAAGTCAGAGCTGGAGAAGAAGGAGAGGACGATAACCTGGTTGAGAGGGCAGCTTATTGAAAAGGAACTGATAATACAGTCTCTCAAACAGGATGCGCAGAAAAAGACATTCTGTACTGTGGAAAGTGTTGTCCAAAAAGAAACAAAGATCAAAGGGCTTTTTAAGTACTACACTGGGATCACATATGTTAGATTCATGTTATTGTTAGTTTTTCTTGTGCCTGCTGGCTGTGATGCACCTTATGCAAAGGGCTGTAAAGACATGAAGTCACTCGGAAAACAAAATGGCCTATTTTTGACACTGTGTAGGTTAAGACACAACTTGGGACTTCAAGATGTGTCTCAGGTATTTGGAGTATCCATGCAGTCTGCAGGACTTGTTTTTAATACATGCATAGAACTTATGTATTTAAAATTTGGACAAATTAGCATATGGCCTCATAGAGACATTATTATTGAAAACATGCCTGAAAACTTTAGAAAATAATTTCCTTCTACTTTAGTCATTATTGATGGTACTGAATTTAAGACCCAGGTGCCATCTGCACTGGCTTTACAAAGTCAGCTTTATAGTGACTATAAGTCAAGCACAACCCTCAAAGCATTGATTGGATGTGATCCAACTCGTGGGTCTGTCATTTTTGTGTCCGAGTTATTTACAGGTGCTGTATCCGATAAGGCTATTACTGAAAGCAGTGGTTTTTATGATGTACTTAAAACACTGAAAGTTCATGGTTACATCAAGGATGGTGATGATGTTATGGCTGACAAGGGTTTCGGCTCCCGACAGTCGGACATTCTCGTTAGAGTTTGGTCTGAGGTCACTGATTATTTTGGTGAGGGCAGTTTCAGTGCTATGCTATTTTTTGAATCCTGAATTCTTCTAAGATTTTGTTTTCTTCATTGACATATTGATGTCTCATGAGCTAATTTTATATGTACATCAACTTATAAAGAGTATTACCAATAAAATGTATTTTTGATATTGTAACTCATTGACTTTGTTTACTTTATTATATCTGTATGATGTATTACTACCACTTTACCTGTAAGAAGTGTCAACATGGCACACCACTGGTCGTCTCTTTCTCTTCTCGGAGGGTTTTGCTACCACGACATGGTTTATAGGTACTGGCTGTATTTTATCACCTCTGGGGACATGCCACTGCTGTGGTATGCTTGTGCAACTTTGTTGTTCTGGTATGTGGGTAAAGTTGTGCAGTTTCAATCCTTGAAGAGACTTGACAATGCCGACGATATGAGAACAGTGTCCATTTATCCTGAAAATAGTCATGCAACAATCAAATGGTTGATAGCTACTCCACACATCAATTTACAGCTGGGCGGCTGGGTGGCGCAGCGGACATTGCGCTCGTCACCAATGCAAGAGACACCGGGTTCGACTCCGGCTGTCGGCGTTGCCTCCGGCTTGGGCCAGTCGTCATACTAACTCAATTGGCAGAGTTAGCGGGTGGGAGTCGATGGGTGGTAATCTGGACGTTGTGGACAGCGACTCCTACAGGTCGGTTGCACAGCAGAGACAGGAAATGGCGGGGGTAGTGTGAGCCTCCCACACGTTACACCTCGCCAATGAGAGTCCGTGCTGGCAGGTGAAAAGATGTGACAGGCTGCCTCCTTGTGTATCGGAGGGAACACGTGATGCAAGGCTTCTATCCTCCCTACAACCGGCCAGTGGGGGAGATATGCGAGCAACGTTCAAGACAGGGGAGGGGAGAATTGGCACAGCGGGTAATTGGGATGGGAGAAAAATTGAAAAAAAAGGACAAAAAGTGGATAAAAAAAATTATAATTTACAGCTGCGCCAACACTAAAAGGTAAGAAGCTAGCTAATTACAGTAGTTCAAATTCAAAGGTTTAATTGTCACCTACAAATACCGCAACATTTGTGTGATTAGCATAACGTTAGATGATTAGCCCATTGTAGCTAGTAGTTAGCAGATACTAGGCTTAAATCTTCATTTTAAACGCATCACTCAACATTTTTATAATAATGGACCACTAATGTACTCACCCTGCTTTACATGTGCAGTAGGACTCCACAATTTTATCCTGACGAATTTCAATGTGGAGTTTGTGAGGCGTTTGTGTCTTCCACATAGATCTCCAACACTTAGCATCAACTTTTATGACATTGTCATCTTCTCCGTCCAAAATCCGAATTTCATGGATATATCCTTGAGTAAAATAGTTCAGGCCTTTCTGGAGAACTCTCTTCAATAGAGTAGCGGCATTTGGCAAATAACTGACAGCAATATTTTCAGGAATCCTTAAGAGAGAATCATCAGCAGGTATGGGTTGTTCAATTGACATGTCGTTGTTTCAGTGTGTGTGTGAGTAGGGTTCGAATGATCACCTGAGAGCTATGGGGGCCCCCTGAATTTTTTTTTTTACTATTTTTTTCCTGAAATTGTGGCTGTTTTCGAAGTCATATTTAGAGGAATATCTCATTAGGATTAGTCTAATACTAAGTAATAATGACATCACACAACAGTCTAATCATTAGACTATTGTGTGATGTCATTATTCAGTCTCATTCTTAACCATCAATATTTGTTCATTTTCCTACTCACCTCTGATATATAATGCCATATTTACTTATTTGCATTTTGCATCTGATAAAATACAACAATTTAATTTGAAAAATTAGACCAAATTTATGAACTTGAATTAACATGTATTTGTCTCTGCACTTATAAATCAAAAACTAATAAAATAATCTAATGGAAAATAAATAGTTGTATGGCACAACAGCAGCATTGATCAGGATACAGTAAGTAACATTATCATCTGATAATAAAATGAACATAAAATAAATACTTGTATAAATCTAAATAAATAATGTTATTTTTTTCATCTCTGTGGCAATGTGCTCTATGATCTGTGCATAAGAATAATCGGATCTGTGAGCTGGCCCGACTGTCGCACCGTTCAACTCATTAAGTGTCATAAGGGGGTTCAATTTGGTATACGCAACCTTTCTTTAGCAACAGTATATGCTGCCCTGAATGAACTGGCTGTCTCCTTGAGCAAAGCAGATGTGATTTCGCTCACTTTTTTTGGAAGCACTTCCTTCTGGTTTTGACTTTCTATTTCTATAGCTTGCTTATGAGCAATGCTATCACTGTGCAAGTATATTTTCTTCCTCAACTTCTTGCTCTGAGAGCTAGTCACAGTCCCATTCATCCACTGCTCTGCCAAATGGGCTCCAAATGATTTATTTAACAATGTCTTGGCATTTTTACATGGAAGGCAGCCAATGCATCCCTCCTTGGCAAATAACCAGCTACTGTATATTTATTTTTCCAAAGGTTCCACTGACTCGGACCCCAGCATTGTGGTGGTTGAGTAGCAGCACAGTCCAGGTCTAGTGGTGGAGACTCGGGTCTGGCAGTGGCAACCGGCGCGGTAACAATAATACGCGCACTGCGCACAGGAGCAGCAGAGCTAACACTAGTACTAGCACTAGCAGTGTCAACTTCAGTGACAGTAGCGCTGCTAGCTGCTGCACTAACAGCGTCAGTCTTTGGCCTTTTTATAAAACCAAAGCTGTCCAGCTTTGTACAGCCTTGCGGCGGGTTGAGCCTTTTTTTTGGCGGCATGTGGCGTACTGTTTAGTGTTTATGTTTTCAGTTGCAGGACACGGACCAGCAGCTTTCTGTTTACAGCAGCTGCTTGCTGCTTCTTCTTCACTAGGTTGGAGTAGCGTTAAACTTATGGGCGACGCTCATGGGCGACGCATAGCGGCTTGGAGGTGAAATGAAGCCTATTCCACAACATTAATTACTCTGTTATTTTAAAAACTGAAAAGAAAAATATGATCTATTAACAATTTATTTAGGTAACACAAATAATACTAATTCGTACAAAAAAAAAAAAAAAAAAAGATTATATAATTTGTTTTAGAGACCCCCACAGGGGGTCTTGACTATGGGGGCTCAGACTCTAGCTATGGGGGCTGAGCCCCCATTGGCCCCCTCATAATTCGAACACTGAATGTTTGGGAGCGCATAGCAACAGTAACACGAAGGGCGGGACTTGCTGTCAGCGCGGAAAGGTCTATTGTCACAGCGATACAGTGTATGCATTTCCCCATACATTTTCTTTTCACATAACAAGACACAGGACAAAGACAGTGCAGTGCAGGATCTATCATTTGAATTCTATTCTTTTGCACTCCTCTATACATTACGAAGTAAACGAAATACAATACAAAATGAACAGAATACTTGTGAGGTTTTGTCCGCTCCCCACCCACACGCTCCGTTCCTTTAAGGTACTTTGTTGATTAATTGCATTCCCCGCCACGCTCCGTTCCTTTAAGGTTTCTGTGAGGATTCTGTGATGATTGGTCCGTGGCCGAACACACACTTCTAAGTCAAGTATCAATTACCATCACGAACCTGATGTGTGTGCTAATCAGCGCCCCAGAGGGCTTTATATACTCTTTTCCCCCTAATATCGAGGTTGGATCGTTTTGAATATTCCCTGCATCTGCCTTTCTTTCCCGTTCGCTGTCTGTTGCTCTCCAGGACTCTCGTGAAGTATCCCTTGGAGAACCTGATTCCCCGTATGAAGCTACGCCTCGTAAAAAAAAAGCGTTGCGCTTTGGTGAGTTTTTGAAACAGTCTTTTTGGATCACCAGTTTTTTGTGTGTTTGTGAAACACCGAAGAGATCCCGTTTTTGTTATACTGTTCTCACCTATTTTTTGTTGTTGGATTTACTCTTTGGATTACCGTATTGTTTTTTCTCTGGACTCTGCTAACTGTGTGTATCACACCGAAGATCAAGTCACTTGGATATTAATTTGGATCAGTCACCTCTCTGTTATCTGTTGTGCGCTGAGCTAACTGGGATTCTCTCTCTCCCTCCGTGTTCCATCTGGAGTGTATGCTGGGGGGATCTGCAGAGCGGCTCAGACGTCACAAGCAAATTCCTCACCAACACCGTCTGGGAGAATCTGCAGAGCCGCAAGACATTCTTCACATGCCAGATTCCCTGTTTGTTCTGTTTTCCACCTAATTCAATCTTGTGACTCTGAGAATAAACACGCCCTTGTTTTTGGCTAACTTTGAAAACAACTCTCTCTGTGCCGTTGCGTTTGGGGTCGGTTACAAACCTTAACATTACGATCCAACCATGACGACCCCAGCCGATACAGAGAGAGCCCCTGCAGCTTGCCAGGCCTCTACTACCAGCATGGCCCCAGTCTGCTAGCTTAGCCCCGGCTGCTAGCACAGCCTCTATGTTAATGCAGCCCTTGCAGCTAGCATAGGCCCTGTGGCTAGCCATGCCCAGGCAGCTAACCCAGTCCCTCTGCTAGCCCCACTTTACGTGTAGCTTCCCCAGCTAGCATGGCCTCCACTTTGTGTGTAGCTTTCCCACAGCTAGGACTGCCCTTTCAGCTAGCTTATGCCTAGGCAGCTAGCCCTGCCTCATCGCCTGGTCCGGCTCCCACGCCTGGCCCGGTCCAGCTTCGACGCCCGGCCTCCACGCCTGGTCCGGCTCCCTCGCCTGGCCCAGCCGCTACGCCCGGTCCAGCTTCTACGCCCGGCCCGGCCTCCACGCCGTCTCCTGGCCCCTATTCCACGGGGGGATGGCGTGTTCTCCCTCGGACCCTGGCTCGCCATCGCTCCCTATTCCACGGGGGGATGGCGTGTTCTCCCTCGGACCCTGGCTCGCCGTCGCTCCCTATTCCACGGGGGGATGGCGTGTTCTCCCTCGGACCCCGGCTCGCCATCGCTCCCTATTCCACGGGGGGATGGCGTGTTCTCCCTCAGACCCCGGCTCGCCATCGCTCCCTATTCCACGGGGGGATGGCGTGTTCTCCCTCGGACCCCGGCTCGCCATCGCTCCCTATTCCACGGGGGGATGGCGTGTTCTCCCTCGGACCCCGGCTCGCCGTCGCTCCCTATTCCACGGGGGGATGGTGTGTTCTCCCTCGGACCCCGGCTCGCCATCGCTCCCTATTCCACGGGGGGATGGCGTGTTCTCCCTCGGACCCTGGCTCGCCGTCGCTCCCTATTCCACGGGGGGATGGCGTGTTCTCCCTCGGACCCCGGCTCGCCATCGCTCCCTATTTCACGGGGGGATGGCGTGTTCTCCCTCGGACCCTGGCTCGCCGTCGCTCCCTATTCCACGGGGGGATGGCGTGTTCTCCCTCGGACCCCGGCTCGCCGTCGCTCCCTATTCCACGGGGGGATGGCGTTTTTTCCCTCGGACCCCGGCTCGCCATCGCTCCCTATTCCACGGGGGGATGGCGTGTTCTCGCCCCGGTCCCCTGGGACCCCCTGTGTTCTGCACTGCCCGTCTGCAGCATCCGAGGAGGAGGAGGATTCCTTTCAGAGCAGCAGAGCCCTACTCGGTGTAGGGACGGAAGGGGATCCCCGTGCCCGGCCTCCGCCGTTGGATTCCAGTCCCCGTCTCCGGCCTCCCTCGCCGGTCCTCTGTCCCCGTGCCTGGCCTCCACTGTCGGGCCCCTGTCCCCGTCTCCGGCCTCCCTCGCCGGTCCTCTGTCCCCGTCTCCGGCCTCCCTCGCCGGTCCTCTGTCTTTGTCCCCCTCTCCGGTGCCCCTGATCGCCGGCTTCCTTCGGTCCCGTCCGGGCAGGCCGGGGCCGAGTGGGTCGCCGGGTGGCTCCCGTGGAGGGGGGGGTACTGTGAGATTTTGTCCGCTCCCCACCCACACGCTCCGTTCCTTTAAGGTACTTTGTTGATTAATTGCATTCCCGCCACGCTCCGTTCCTTTAAGGTTTCTGTGAGGATTCTGTGATGATTGGTCCGTGGCCGAACGCACACTTCTAAGTCAAGTATCAATTACCATCACGCACCTGATGTGTGTGCTAATCAGCGCCCCAAGAGGCTTTATATACTCTTTTCCCCCTAATATCGAGGTTGGATCGTTTTGAATATTCCCTGCATCTGCCTTTCTTTCCCGTTCGCTGTCTGTTGCTCTCCAGGGCCCTCATTCATCAACGTGTTCTACGCACAGATCTGTGCTTACCCTGTGCGTACGATCATTTCTAAGCAAAGAGTGGGATTCATCAATTTCGATTTGAACTTGACTCCGTGCTTACGTCTACGCACAGGTCAGAGCACACTTACCTGACGCCCAGTGGTAGAATATATTATTACAACAAGGAAATGAGCTTCTGTGCATAATAACACTGGCATGTTCTGTACGAACCGTAGTTCATTATAGTTCATTGTAAAATAGCAACAGTAGTGTAATTATGGTCAAAACCCTATAAATAGCATTTGGAATAATAGATCTTTCTCTCAGAATGAATGCAGCATGGTTTATATAGCGTTATCGGAATATACGGGGTGTAGGCTACTGACTGACTGCGCTCCGCGTAGCTTGATTGATTGATTGATTGAAAAGTTTATTAACAGATTGCAGAATGGGTACAGTACAGTACAGCTCAGTACATACAATTGTTAATTGGGGATGCAGACCAGAGAAAGACTTTCGTCTTGTTTACATCAGGGTCCCCCATTTTCAATTCATCATAAATCATAAAGCTCAACTCGTTATTATTTTGCGCAGACCGCAGAAACACAGGAACGTTTTGATTATATTTAAAAGGCTTTACGTTAAACAAAACAAGTGGAATTTCGAAGCTGTAAGCAGAATACAAGTCATATGAATATAGTGTTCTTCCCCCTTTTTACTGTATAAGAAAGAATAGAAAACGCATTGCAATGACACCAGATAGTGGACAGACTATGTATATGATGGGATTCAAGTTCGCGTTTTTGTTGATCATAGGCATGCTGTCAGAGTATGATATTTTAATCAAACATTCTAGAACATTTGTCGTCACAGATCATGTCCTAATAGAACATAGGCTATGGCATGGATCGTGATATTGTGTGGACTGTTATTATTACTGTACCGGTACCACCCATTGTGACAACAGCCTTGTGAGTCCCGCACACAAACATGATGGAATTCAAGTTCATGTATTGAAAGGCAGGCTACATCATACATGCAGTGAGATTCATTGTTCTTGTATATGCTCTCGTATTATTGTTTATATAGGCTACCCAATACTGACATCAAAATAGATTGTAGTATGCCTCTAGAAATCATATGCAGCAGGTAGAAAATTGACGGGAGATCCATCGCGATTTGGAATAAAATTGAGGAGAACTTTAATCCCTGGGTATTAATCAAACAACACGGGAAAAGGCAGTCATATTCCAGCGCGGTATTTATTAGTGTTTGCGCTGCCCAGGCAGCAATGGTTAATAGATATCATATCCGACATCACCGTAAGTGTACACGTCTGTCAGCCTGTCTCATGACACGCTTCCCTCGGCTTAGTCCATTTTTCCACATTTCATGGGTGTATTCCATTACCGTATATGGTTAATCGGGGCGTTTCTGGTATGCAAATACTTAAAACAGTGCACAAGCTCAAACGTAGGATCAAAGTCATATTCATCATGACAGGTGTGCGTAGAGCCTGCGTACGCACGTGTGATGAATCCCGACTTCCCTATGCGTACACTGGTTCTACATTCTGTGCTTACGTGTGGAAATAGAACATGTTCTACGCACACATTGATGAATGAGGGCCCTGGACTCTCGTGAAGTATCCCTTGGAGAACCTGATTCCCCGTACGAAGCTACGCCTCGTTTATCTGCCCGCTTTACGCGTTGCGCTTTGGTGAGTTTTTGAAACAGTCTTTTTGGATCACCAGTTTTTTGTGTGTTTGTGAAACACCGAAGAGATCCCGTTTTTGTTATACTGTTCTCACCTATTTTTTGTTGTTGGATTTACTCTTTGGATTACCGTATTGTTTTTTCTCTGGACTCTGCTAACTGTGTGTATCACACCGAAGATCAAGTCACTTGGATATTAATTTGGATCAGTCACCTCTCTGTTATCTGTTGTGCGCTGAGCTAACTGGGATTATCTCTCTCCCTCCGTGTTCCATCTGGAGTGTATGCTGGGGGGATCTGCAGAGCGGCTCAGACGTCACAAGCAAATTCCTCACCAACACTGTCTGGGAGAATCTGCAGAGCCGCAAGACATTCTTCACATGCCAGATTCCCCGTTTGTTCTGTTTTCCACCTAATTCAATCTTGTGACTCTGAGAATAAACACGCCCTTGTTTTTGGCTAACTCTGAAAACAACTCTCTCTGTGCCGTTGCGTTTGGGGTCGGTTACAAACCTTAACAATACTAAAGAAAATTGATCTTATGAGTTATGAACAGTATCTAACTTGTTCGAGAAATATAAAGCTGCGTGCCAATAGCCTTCGCAATGCGTGATTTAGAATAAGTAAGTAAGTAAGTAAGTATTTATAAAGCACCTTTCATACATGTCATGTAGCTCAAAGTGCTGTACACAATTATAGGCATATATAACGATAAAAGCAATAAAGTCATAGTGATCAGTTAAGATCAATGTTTAAAAAAAAAAAAAAATTATAATAATAGTAACGTAAAAAATGAAAATAACGTAAAAACAGTCATTTGCTTACCAGTTTGGGAGAACAGGTCCGCACAAACATTTCCGCTCAGTGGCAACCGGAAGTGCACTAAACCAATGCACTTGTATGGTAGGTAGCAATGTTTAGGTCTTATAATGCTAGTGTAGTTACGTTTTTATCAGTGGTCATAGTTGGGTCCATAGTGCTTTACCAAGTCCCATGGATCCATCAGTGGCCGTGTATTGTGTGCGTATGTACCCGTTCGCTCATGTGGTCAGTGGCCAGAGTTGGGTCCACAGGACTTATCCAAGTCCCATGGACCCATCAGTGGCCGCGTCTTGTGGTAGAAAGAAAGAAAAAGAAAAACGTATAAAGAAAACAGTCTAAAGTTTGAAAGTTTGGGAGGTCCGCAAAAACACGCCTTCAGCTCAGAAGCTGAGGCGTGTCAAAAACGTTTGAAAAACTGGAGGCGTGTCTCCTATTGTACCCATTCCTTCATCTAAAAAGTTTGAAAGTTTGGGAGGTCCGCAAAAACACGCCTTCAGCTCAGAAGCTGAGGCGTGTCAAAAACGTTTGAAAAACTGGAGGCGTGTCTCCTATTGTACCCATTCCTTCATCTAAAAAGTTTGAAAGTTTGGGAGGTCCGCAAAAACACGCCTTCAGCTCAGAAGCTGAGGCGTGTCAAAAACTTTTGAAAAACTGGAGGCGTGTCTCCTATGTACCCGTTCCTTCATCTAAAAAGTTGGGTCCACAAGGCTTATCCTAGCCTCATGGATCCATCAGGTTTTTCCAAGCCATAACTATTTGTAAGCTAGACTGTATAGGTACGTTTTTAATTTTCCTTTAAAAATGTGTATAGAGCTGGCGTTTCTGATGTGTGTTGGTAGTGTGTTCCATAGTTTTGGGGCATAGTTGGCAAATGCCATACTTCCTATCCTTTTTTGGTTTCTGGGCGTGTCTAGTAAACCTGTAGTGGATGACCGTAGCGTTCTTGAGGGCAGATAACTAACTAGGGAATTTGCTATGTATTTTGGGCCTTGCTCATTAAGAGCTTTATATGTTAGGAAAAGGACCTTAAAATCAATTCTATGAGTTATTGGAAGCCAGTGCAGAGTGGCCAGGACTGGAGTGATATGTTCTCTTCTCCTTGTATGAGTTAGTAATCGAGCTGCAGAGTTTTGGATAAGCTGAAGCTTCCCAATGGTTGCTTTGGGAAGACCAGTGAACAGTGCATTACAATAGTCAAGCCGACTTGATACAAAAGCATGAATAAGTTTCTCTGCATCCTTTTTATTTACGAAAGGTCTTACTTTCGCTATGTTTCTTAGGTGGAAGAATGACGTTTTCATGGCCTTATTTATATGAGACTTAAAGGTCAGGTCTGAGTCCAAGATGACACCTAGGCTTGTAACCTCAGTCTTTACATAGGATGACAGACTCCCCAGGTTTTTACAAAGCACTTCCCTTTTCGCTTTTGGGCCGATCAATAGGATTTCGGTCTTGCTTTCGTTTAATTTTAGGAAGTTATTGTTCATCCACTTGTTTATTGCTAACAGACAATTTGTAATGGACTGTATGGCTGTAGTGTTATTTGGTTCTGCGGAGATATATAGTTGTGTATCATCAGCATAACTATGGAAGCATACATTGTGGTCTCGAATGATGTCCCCGAGGGGCAGCATATATAGTGAGAAGAGTAATGGACCAAGGCAGCTTCCTTGTGCGACTCCAAAATTGCTGTCATGTTCCTCGGATACATTGTCTCCAAGCTTAACATAGAACCTTCTCCCCTTAATGTATGTTATGAGCCAATTTAGTACATGATCGGAAAAGCCAACCAGTCTTTCTAGACGACTGATCAAGATATTATGGTCAATCGTATCGAACGCTGCACTAAGGTCCAATAGGACAAGAATTGAGACTTTGCCAGCATCGGAGTTTAGCCTGAGGTCGCTAACTATTTTGGTAAGGGCAGTTTCAGTGCTGTGATTTGTTCTGAAACCTGATTGTAGTTCCTCCATGATGTTATTATCTTTGAGAAAGGAGTTTATTTGTACTGAGACTATCTTTTCTAATATCTTGCTGATAAATGGAAGGTTCGATATTGGCCTATAGCTTTTTAGTTCGTTTACATCTAAGTTTGTTTTCTTTAGTAGTGGTTTTACTACAGCTGTTTTAAATGCATCTGGAAAAGTGCCTGTTTGAAGAGACATATTTATGATTTCAAGGACATGATTTGAGACACTATCAAACACCCGCTTGAGAAATGCTGTTGGTATAGGATCGAGGCAGGAGGTGGCGGAATTACACTCAGAGACAATCTTACAGAGGTCAGGTAATGTAATACATGTGAATTCCCCCATAGTTATCTCAGGTGGGGTTTCACTCATAGCCAGATCCATAGCAGCGGTAATGCTTGCTCTAATCAATGATATTTTTTCAATAAAGCTATAGCACTGACATTCCAAATGCTTGGTTCTGAGATTATCAATACAGTAAACATTTATTTCTGATATAGGTGCTGATCAGCAGTAATGCAATGTCATGATTATTATTATTCTGAAGTTATTATTATTATTATTATTATTATTATTATTATTATTATTATTAAATTAAAAAATTATTAATAATTAATTAATAAGATAATCTAATTATGAAATCACATATAGGCCACGGCTTTACAACTTAATAAAGAGATTGAATACAATTAAATGGGATATAAATGGAATTCAATATAGCCCAATATAATTAGAGCACTATATTCTTTCATTGTATATGGTATACATTTAATTTAAGTTTCTATCCCATTTAATATATATTCAATCTCTTTATTAAGTTGTAAAGCCCTGGCCTATATCTGATTTCATAATTAGATTATAGTGAAGGAGAGGAGTTCTTATTAATTCATTATTAATTAATTTGTAATTTAATAATAATAATAACTTCAGAATAATAATAATCATGACATTACATTACTACTGATCAACACCTATATCAGAAATAAATGTTTACTGTATTGATCATGTCAGAACCAAGCATTTGAAATGTCAGTGCTTAGCCTTATTCTAAATCACATGTTGCGAAGGCTATTGGCACGCGGCTTTATATTTCTCGAACAAGTTAGATACTGTTCTTTTTTTATCCACTTTTTCTCCTTATTTTCTATTTTTCTCCCATCCCAATTTCGCTGTTTCCAATTCTCCCCTCCCCTGTCTTGAACGTTGCTCGCATATGCCCCCCACAGGTCAGTTGTAGGGAGGATAGAAGCCTTGCATCACGTGTCCCCTCCGGTACACGAGGAGGCAGCCTGTCACATCTTTTCACCTGCCAGCGCGGACTCTCATTGGCGAGGTGAAACGTGTGTGAGGCTCACACTACCCCCGCTATTTCCTGTCTCTGCTGTGCAGGCGTCCCCCAACCGACCTGTAGGAGTCGCTGTCCACAACATCCAGATTACCACCCATCGACTTCCATAGACAATAGTAAGATTTTGGTGGGACAAAGTGGGACAGATAGATAATGTAAATTATTTAATTAGAATAACTGGTCTTCACCGAATAGATAAAGGTTAAATAAAGATTAAAATACAGAATTCGATCTCTCGGCGGCTGGGTGGCGCAGCGGACTAAGCGCTCGTCACCATCTCGTGAGACAATGGTATCGAATCCAGCTGTCAGCGTTGCTGCCGGCTAGGCCAGCCGTCATACTGGCTCAATTGGCAGAGTCAGCAGGAGGGAAGCCGTGGGGTGGTATTCTGGTCATTGTAAAGAGTGACTCCTACAGTTAGGTCAGGGCGCCTGCACAGCGAGGAAGGGAGATGGTGAGGGTAGTGTGAGCCTCCCACACGTTACACCTCACCAATGAGAGTCCGCGCTGGCAGGTGAAAAGAAGTGGGTGGCTGACTCTGCATGTATCGGAGGGAACATGTGATAGTATCTATCTAACAACGACCTGGAAGGGGAGGGGGGAATTGGCATAACGACTAAATTGGGATGGGAAAAAAACACAGAAAAACAGAAGGAGAAAAAGTGGGGGGGGGGGACTAATTAGAGCTCTCATCGTGGCACTGGCAGCTGGCGTGTTACGCTTGTTATCTTAGCGGCAGTGGCTTTGTCCGTCTGCATGGCTATCATTTTTGGGTTTTAGAAGGAATGGCATGTGTCGTTTACCGTTCTTGGTTTTAACTGCAGGTTTCTTTATACTGCTTTCCATCTTGATTTCTTGATTTCTAGTTCGCTTTTAATGTTTCTTTTCTTTTTTTGGACAGCGTGCTAAACGTGACAGCGCGCTATATTTTGACACACACATTTCTGCCAAGAGCGCTGTCAGGGGTGCAGACTAGAGTGCAGACTGCTCGCGAGCCACCAGGGGTGTAAAAAGTACCCAGAAATTATACTTAACCTGTTAAGCCTTAAGAGGGACCATGCTTTTCTTTATCATAAATCGATCAATAGAGACCGTATGAGATCCCCAATTATCATATCATGGGGTATCATTGGAAAGCCACACTCATTGGCTACAACGCTCTGCGAAGACTTTCGAGATCGCCAAATGATTGACGGAGCTAGAGCCCCGGGAGTCGGGGGTGGTAATGTGTACTTTTGCGTACTTTGGGGCACGCCTCACATAATTGGCATGTAACTCGAGAACCGCTGAACGGATTTTGTCACCTGAAAGGGAAATCGACAGGCAACAAATAGGGCTTTAATTCTATCTATATATATTGTATTAAAATAAATGCACACCCGAGCCACTAGAGGTCGGCAAAGAATCGTCCACATGTGGGCCCTTGGATGTTAAGAGGTCAATGTTTTTAAATATTTTTTTGTAGCCAAGAGTAAAGACCATAACCCTATCAAACACAGTAGTCAAAGTGTATATTTTCATTTTTACCGATGTTTTATGTTTATCGAAATACAAATGTATCGGAAAATGCTAATTATCGTAAAAACCGCAAGAAATGACTAAATCCAGATTCAACCCTGTCATTGGAAAGAGGAGCATTTTCCCTATCCATAGATGTATGATTTGGCCATAATAAGGTCAAGGTCAAGTTCAAGGTCAAATATGAATTTATAATTAAAGTCGATTATCATTCATTACTGTATCTACAAATCCTTCTGTTTAATCATCTTCCTGCGGTTAATTTGCTTAGATTTTTTGTACACATGATCTCAATAAGGTGGTGAATGAGCTCAGTGAGCATTTTCTCGTGCCCCGCAGATTTAACATGATCAAAGATGCAAAAATCATAAATCATAATTAATCATAATTAATTTATTCAATATTAATAAATATTCAACAATATTTCTGACACTGGAAATACATACCCCCAGGTCCCTAGATGTTCCTAGATACCAAGAACATGCAAATTGACCTTGCAGAAGTGGAGCAATCTTCCATTTACTTAGGCATGTACCTTTAGGCGAAAACGGTCTACAGATTAACAGGTTAAGTGAAAGTATGGGTACTGTCTCAAAATCTGACTCAAGTAAAAGTTAAAGTATCTGGCTAAAAACACACTTGAGTAAAAGTCAAAAAGTCCTACTTTTAAATGTACTTAAGTACTAAAAAGTAACTATACATTGCACCAGGTGAGTTAGTTGAAGAGGTGAGCCAATTAGTTCAATCATCAGCTGGTGTTTAGGCAAGGCTGGAATGAAACCAAGCATACACTCGGCCCACAATGGAATGTGTTCTGTGATAGACCATGCTGAAATGAAAGAACAGAGGACACTTTTTTTTGCATTAAAATTATTTAATGCACTTCTCCATTGAAGGTAAACTAACATGGACGGCATTCACATCACAGCATGAATAATATCACAATATTAAAGACAGAATACTGTAGTATCCTGAATAATATGACAATATTAAAAACAGAATGGTGTATCCTGAATAATATCACAATATTAACCACAGCATACTGGATTATCCTGAAAAATATCACAATATTAAAGGCAGAATACTGGAGTACCCTGAATAATATCACAATATTAAAGACAGAATACTGGAGTATACCCTGAATAATATCACAATATTAACCACAGCATAATGCGGATTTTGTACTCCAAGTGAATGTCGTTTAAGGCACTGGCCAAAACATTGAAAGTATGGGAGCCCTTCAGTCTTCTGCAGCAGAACACCTTTCAAAGCTTTCAGTGTTGATCCAGTGAGCGGTTACCCCAATGAAACTTCTTCGTCGGGCTGTCCAGCAATCTGTTGTTGTCGCGATCCATTCAACTTCACTCATAGCAGTGACTTTCTCTTTCATGGTTTGAGCAGCTTTGCTGATCTTCGAGCGGACAGTGGGCCTCGTAATGACGTTAGTGCTTGGTCGCAAACCATTTATCAGGTTTTTGAATGATGGCAACTCAACAACACTATAAGGTTGGAGTCCTTGAACTATGTATTTTTTATGTAGATAGGGCCATGGATGCTCGTCTTGTCCATCCACGCCGTTGCCGACCGTTTCGTCCTCTTCATCACTCATTGTGGCCATCTTTTATGGCTTGTCAATCTGACTCTATTCTTCTGATAGCAGGTGTTTAATCAAAGATCGCCGCTTTCTAGTCTTGCACAAGGACCAATCAGCATGGGTATGGGCGGGTTCATTTTCCATTGATGGGGATTTGATTGGCTGTTTACCTGCGGTCGCAGGATTAATAACGTTAGTTTGGCCAGATAAACAATTCAAAAATACGAATTAAAATGGTTAGATCTGCGAGATTTGTACTTTGTACTTTGTAGGTCTGCATTTTAAATGTAAGGAGTAAAAAGTATGTTTTTTTTCTCTGAAATGTAATGGAGTAAAAGTACAAAGTATACAATGTCATCCAAAATGACATTGTGGTTAGAAGTGGTGGAGAAAATAAAAGCTAGCATATAATGGTAGTGCCTGGTTAGGAGCGAGGGATAATGGATGGATTATCCAATGGCGGGTCCGGGAGGGGGGGGGTACGAGCTAGAGCATATGTGTGTAGGTTTTTAGATAACAGGTATTAAGGGTATATCCTGTATAAGACAATTAACTAAATGGTGATTTCATTGGATGTGCACTGTCAACTAATGCTTGTATATCTTATCGTGTGTTGTCATGTTTGTTTATGTTTGTTTAAAAAATAATAAAAAAATAAAATACAAAAGTATACAAACCTAATAATACTTGAGTAAAGTACAAATCCCCCAAAACAGTACTTAAGTATTGTAACGAAGTACAATTACTCAAGTACTTTACATCCCTGCGAGCCACACATATTGGGCGTGTCTGCGCTGGTATCTCATTGCGCAATGTGCTTTCGTGGTTAGCTCCCAGATGCAGAGCAGGCTCCGCGAATGCAATTTGCTTGGCGCAATCCATTCTCTGTGGATTCCGCCCTCGGTGTGCTTTGGGTTGTACAAGCATACGGAGAGGATGCTCTCTTAGTTGATGCCATGTTGGCGGAGGCAACCCCCTGGAGACAGAGATTATGATCCAGGAAATATTTCTTCCAGTCCAGCCACAGGAGGGTCCCTCGGGGAGGTGGCTGTTGCCCATCGGAGGACCTTGGTTATTCGTGTGCAGAGCCAAGTTAGCACAATCATGTCTGCGCAATTATTCATGCCCCAAGATCAAATAATTCATACCCACTAGAGCCACACATCTGCAGACACATCTAATGGATGTATTTGACCATAACATGGGAGTGAATTGCATATTAAGAATCAATGAGAATTAATTCACCCCTGCACATGACATCAATTACTGTGAAATAGTGTATGGCTCCATAATTAAATCACTGAGGCACTTCTGAGTCAATGTGACTGTCTGTACAGTGTGACCTTTACGGGAAACCACTTAGTAGCATGCATGACCTATGTGGAATGAAGTGAATGGGTCATTCCATAGATTGGGTTGATTTTGGGGCTGTTTAACGTGAAGTGATGTACCTGAAGTGGTGTGTATTTTCTACATTGATGTAGGCACGTCTACATCATATCGATTCTTTATTTTTCACAGATGCAGTTGCAATTGAGGCTGACGGGGAGCATGGTGGAGACATTTCACTAAAACATGATGGTATTTGTCTGTGTTGCACCTAGGATTCCCCTGTGTGATTTTCCACGACATGATTGTTTATGAGTTGGTCGTAGTTCCAGGAAAGTTCTGGGAAAAGCTATAGAGAGTAGTACTAGAAAGAGCAATCTGTATGTCCAACTTGTGTAAGAGATGGCCAAGGCTGGGTTCACCAAATAATCAATAAACTCAAGAAACTGAAGGTCTACCGAGACACCAAAAAAATTATTGGGCAAAAGTGATGCTGGACGTGCATTGAGCAACACCTTCCAGGGTGGTGGAACTTTGGTTCAGCTTAAACTGGTGTGAATGCGGGCTGGTTCGCCAGAAAGCCCCAAGGTTCAGAGACTCCAGAACGGAACTGGAACAGATGTTAATTCAGTCAGTGGAAGCTTATTGTGGAATGTTAATGTCAGTGTGTAATCTTTTCAGCTTCAGATGTATTATTTCATATTTGAATTGTTTTAGTACACCCACTCTGAGCACAGTCAATTCTCAGTATGTGTTCATTGCAAGGATATGTCAAATTAGTATCATAATACATGAAGCTTTCAAAATGTAAAGAAATTCATAGGATCAGTGTGATCGGTTGCTATGGGAGATTATCATTGGATCAGCTGCTGTGGATGTTTTTAACCCTCCGAGACCCACTTAGACCCATTTATCTTTAGGAGATAGCAGGCCAACAGTATTCATCATCTGAAAGCCGGGAACCTGAAGAATAATTTGGGATGCAGCTAAGTGTGTCAAGGTTTTACATGCTCAGATATGTCTCCAAAGTTTTTGCAGCGATTTCTCGCACGAGAAAGGGGAGTATGCCGTGCTAGTTCGTCAGATGGACTTCAAATATTTCCGTATGTCGGCGAATAGATTTTATAATTTGGTCAATCGTTTGCGGCCATTCATCTCACACCAGTCTACCCAACCTGATCCCACAGATCTTCACCACAGGTTAGCGGTTGCCTTCAGGGTCCTAGCTAGTGGATGGGAAACACGTTCAGACACCCCCCCCCCCCCACACCGTGCTGGCAGCGACTTTTACCTCCTGGAACAGGAGGTCACAGTCCTGCACGAGAGTCAGACAAAACTCAATAGTAGACACTTTATTATGACTTTGTGTTAACAATTTATGCCTGATTGATCTAAGAGGGGGATCAATACTGTTGATATAATATGATATTATACATTTATTTATATTGCGCCCCTCAACCAATAGTTAGTAATCGGCCCGGGGCACAGCCCGGGAAAAAAGAAAAACAGAAAGACAGGAACAATACGAAAACAGAAATAGATAAATGCAGGCCAACCAAGCAGATAGAGAACGGACGGATATAATACACCAGTCATACTACAATACAAAACTAGCTCATGGATTTTTTTTATGGCGAAAAGGTGGGTTTTTAGCATTAAAAAGTCTTAAAAGTCTGTCGAGTGCTTGCAGACTTTAAGTTTAGTGGGAGCTTGTTCCAGAGTTTTGGTGCTGCGACTGCAAATGCCCGGTTTCCCTTCGTCACCAGTCTTGTGTGTGGGATTTTAAGGTGGATTTGATTGTTTGATCTGAGGGATCTGGAGCTGGCTGATTGGACCAGGAGTTCCTTTATATAGGCTGGGGCGAGACCGTTTATGGCTTTGTATGTGAACATGAGGATCTTGAAATTAATTTGTTGTTTTACCGGGAGCCAGTGTAGGGATGCAAGGACTGGGGAGATGTGGTCCCTCGACTTGGAGCCCGGCATGAGCCTGCCGGCTGCGTTCTGGATGAGTTGAAGGCGGTTTGTATATTTGTCTGCCACACCAGAGTAGAGGGCGTTGCAATAGTCCAGTCTTGAAAATATGAGAGTGAGGATGACCCTCTAAAGGTTGCAGGGGGAGAGGAAGGCTTTTATTTTTGTGATGGTGCGCAGCTGGAAGAAGCAGGACTGAGCCACTGCTCGCACCTGTCTGTCGAGTTTCAGCTCAGAGTAAAAAAGGACCCCCAGGTTACCTTATCAGGGTGGACAGAGTGCCCATGTTGTTGGTGATCTGGGTGACAGAGATGGATGTGCCAAACAGGATTATTTCAGTCTTTTAGTGTGGGGTCATATGTGGTGAGTGGTAGGTAGATCTGTGTATCATCGGCATAGCAATGGAACGAGATGTTGTGCCAAGTGATGATCTGACTGAGGGGGAGCATGTAGAGGTTGAAGAGAATGGGAGCCAGGATCGAACCATGTGGGACTCCATGGGTGAGGTTTGCTTTCTGGGAGGATCAGTTTGTCAGGCTCACAGAGAACGTTCTGTTTTCCAGGTAGGACTTGAACCAAGCCAGGGCGGTGTTTGTGATGCCTGCCCCCTGCTGGAGGCGGTTGATGAGGATGGTGTGGTCGATCGTGTCGAAGGCTGCACTTAGGTCGAGGAGGACCAGTGCAGCACATATATATAGTATATATATATTAACTCATTCCCCGCCAACAAACTTTATATACGTTATTGAGCGCCATCCTTTGAACGCCAACCACGTATATATACGTTATTTGATCATTTTTCCTTTTTTTCGATTTTAATATTCCAGAGGGTGCAGTACCGGCCAGATCCTCCCAGGTGGCAGTATCGAGAGTGCAGTAAACCCTGTTCCAGACCCTGTGTTACACTCAAATGTCTCTGGGTGCAGTTTTCTGGGTCGGGCGAGTCGAGCAGTTCTCCCGATTGCATTGAAGCGCGTCAAATGCCCCCGATCCATATGTTGTGGTGGGTTATGTCATGGACCAGATGGACATCAGATGGACCAGATGGCGATCAA
>NC_140172.1:111774548-112029548 GCF_963971535.1 Notolepis coatsorum | reverse complement strand
GCTGCGTACTGAAAGGAGGAACGGCCTTGTGAGGAGTTGGCATGGGGGGCGTTTACCAGGATATGTGTGGCTGACCGAGTGTGGTAATTCGGGAGTGGACGAGGGTGGACTAGGCGAGTAAGGTAAGGGGGAGTACGGCCTAGAAGTGTTTTATATACAAAAGCCAGCCAGTGGATGTTGCGTCTAATTTCCAGGGAGGGCCAGTTTACTAGGGAGTATAGCTCGCAGTGGTGGGTCCTGTAGCGGGCATTGGTAGCGAAGCGAATGGCGGAGTGATATAGGATATCTAAGCGCTCTAGATCACCTTTACGGGCCAAGCGGTAGATTACATCGCTAAAATAAAATAGCGGCAGGACAGTCATCTGGACCAGGGTGAGTTTAGCAGATCTAGTGAAGGAGGAACGGTTCCTATACAGAAAGCTAAGCCTTGCTTTGACTTTGGCCTGCAGTTTAGTTAGGTGTTCAGAGAAGGAGAGTTTGGTGTCGATTAGGGATGTCCCGATCGCCTTTTTTTGCTTCCGATCCGATCCCGATCATATGATTTTAAATATCTATCGATCCGATCGTTTCCGATCCGATCTTTCACATTAGTAATCAATTTTGACGCATTTTTGTCAGAAACTGGCAGAGTGAGACAAGCCCATCTGTTGCCTATATCCGGGGCGCGAGCGCGGAGGCGTTTGTTATTACATTCACCCTGAGAAATGTGCTTCTGCTTCATATGAGAAATATTAAAAGTTTCAATATATGTTTGCACATTAGTATACATTCAGTGTTCGACTTACGTAATGGTCCATTCTGGTCTGAAACGCCGACGATAAAGTCACGTAACGTTATCCTCCTGTTGAAAAGTTAGTTTGAAAACTTCGCCTCCAGCCTGCTGCTTCATGAGTTTTTCCTCCACGCGGAATCTCCTCCTTGCAAACATTGCAACTGGCTTGACTTTCTATTTTTAAATGCTTAGTTCCAAACCTCTGACATTAAGTCTAGCTGCTCAAGTCAGTGGATATTAACCGTGTTTCGGGAGCGACGTGTTGTTGTTGTGATGTGGTCGCGACTCGCGTGTAGCGTGTAGCGTCTAAATTAAAGGGAATGTTTGTTGCAACGGTGAAAATTAAAGGGGAATGTGTTTGTTGTGGATAATTATTCTGCTCTGTGTGACAATAAATACATTAATGATGATATATTATGTAATTTAAAACCAAAACTAAGGCCTCCGTATGAGTTTAAGACGTGGACATGGTCATGTTTGTTGAATAAAATTTTTTTTTTTTTGACTGCCGATTTTTATTATTATTTTTTCCCGATCCCCGATACTCTGAAAAGCACGTGATCGACGCCGATTCCGATCACGTGATCGGATCGGGACATCCCTAGTGTCGATCCACACTCCCAGGTATTTATAAGAGGTGACCAGTTCAAGCTTTTTGCCATCGGCGGCTACAATAGTGCCAGTCTGGGGGGTACCTTTGTGGCCGAACCACATAACTTTGATCTTGCTGGTGTTTAGGACCAGGCAAAGGGCGGAGAAACCAGCTTGGATTTTTAGAAAGCTCTCCTGGAGAGTTTTCAGGACAGCATCCGGGGAGGGACCAGAGGTGTACAGGACTGTGTCATCAGCATAGAGGTGAATTACGGAGTTTCCAGCGAACTGGCTGGCCTATGTTGTTTATATAGATGGAGAAGAGGATTGGGGCTAGTAAGGAGCCTTGGGGGACCCCCTTAGAGATGGATTGGGACTGGGTTAATAGGTTGTCGGTTTTTACTGACTGAGTGCGATCAGAGAGGTAGTTCTCGAACCAGGCTACACTGTGATTAGTGACACCAATGTCTCTCAGCCGCTCCAAAAGCTGTTCATGATCCACAGTGTCAAAGGCCTTGGCCAGATCTATAAAGGCAGCAGCACAGTAGAGTTTGGAGTCAAGGGCGTTGAGGACATCATTGAGGACTTTCATCGTAGCAGTCTCACATCCATGCCCTGAGCGGAAGCCAGATTGGTTTTCCGAAAGTATGTTGTAGGTTTCTAGAAAGCTTGTGAGTTGTTTGCAAACTAGTCTCTCTAGCACTTTTGCTATACAGGGTAAAATTGAAATTGGCCAATAGCAGTTGGGGTCAGTATTGTTTCCTCCTTTGAACAGGGGCCGTACCAAGGCTGCTTTCCAAGCGGAGGGCAGTTCTGCTGTATGCAGGGATAGGTTACATAGATGGGAAATAGGTTCAGCAATGATGGGGGCTGTTTTTCTGTAGAAAAAGGGGTCTAACTCGTCAAGGCCAGGAGGTTTCTTGGGGTCAAGTTTGCTGAGTACTTCTAAAACCTCCTTCTCAGTAAATTCCTGCAGTGCAAAACTGTGACGCGTGGCTGGATTAGGGGCACTGTTGAATCGAAACATAGATCTAAAGATCAGAGGAGGGATATACTGTATGAAGCATGTGTGAGATCAGTTTTCCTGTATGGTTCAGAAACGTGGGCAATGACAAAAAGGGTGATGGTGGTGTTAAGGAGCTGTGATCGGAAGATGTTGAGGTATGTTGGCGGGAGTCAGATGGCAGGGCGGGAGGACCAGTGCCGAGGTGGATGAGATCTGTGGGGTCAGGGAAATTGATTTCAAGGTGAGATATGGACGTCTCAGGTGGTTTGGACATGTGAGAAGATCGGAGGAGGGGGGATGTTGAGAGGGGTGGAGGAGATGATTGGGAATGGGCGGAGGCCGAGAGGGAGACCGAAACATATGTGGAGGGGATGTGTGGGAAATGATATGAGGGGTGTGGAGATACATGAAGACATGGCACAAAACCGTGCCCAGTGGCGTGGAGTCATCGCCCCGTCCAACCTCACTGTAGTGGGAAAATAAGGACGTAAAAAAAGAAGAAGATGATGATGATGAAGATTATTTAATGGAAAAGTGCATGATAGAAGAGAGAAGAGATATATATATTTTTTTCCTTTCGACAGTAAATGCAATGTTTACAAACTTGTCTTATATGAACACAGGGGTGGAAAGTATTTTTAACCCAAGCTCAGTATGTAGGCAATTTAGTGGTACTTGTACTCAGGGGTGTAAAGTACTTGAGTAATTGTACTTCGTTACAATACTTAAGTACTGTTTTGGGGGATTTGTACTTTACTCGAGTATTATTAGGTTTGTATACTTTGTACTTTTACTCCATTACATTTCAGAGAAAAAATACATACTTTTTACTCCTTACATTTAAAATGCAGACCTACAAAGTACAAAGTACAAATCTCACAGGTCCAACCATTTAATTAGTATATTTTAATTGTTTATCTGGCCGAACTAACGTTAACGTTATTAATCCTGCGACCGCAGGTAAACAGCCAATCAAATCCCCATCAATGGAAAATGAACCCGCAATGTACTTAATGAAGTTTTGAGTAGAGAACTTAAAGTTGTGCATGACTGGGTAGTATGTAATAGACTTGTCCTTAATATCTCCAAGACTAAATGTATTGTGCTGGGAACAAGGCACAGGTTATCTACAAATCCAAAGCTTCATTTAAACTTGTGTAATTCAGCAGTTCAACAAGTTGAAAGTACTAAACTCCTTGGAGTGATGCTGGATTGCACTCTGTGTTGGTCTCAGCATATTAATTATATTGTTTTAAAAATGGGAAGAGCAATTGGTATTTCCAGGAAATGTGCTTCTTTTGTTGCCCGTCCCCTTTTATGTCAGATAGTGCAAAGTTTAGTTTTATGTCATCTTGACTATTGCTCTGCGATGTGGTCATCTGCTGCCAGTGGTGACCTCAGGAAGCTCCAGGTGGTCCAGAACAGGGCAGCACGGTTGGTACTGGGCTGCTCACTAAGGTCTAATGTGAGCCGTATGCATACCCGCCTCTCTTGGCTTAACGTTGAAAATAGATTGTCTTTTAATATACTTGTGCTGTTCAAGTTGGTCATGAGCAGTAAGACTCCTGTTTTTATACATAATCAGATTGTTTTTAGTAATACTGTGCACGAGCATTACACTAGAGGTTCCAGTAGTGGGCAGCTTGAATTGCCAGGTCCTAGAACCAGCGCTCTGGGGAGATCTTTTATTTTTAGAGCATTAACTCTGTGGAATGGCCTGCCTCGGAACCTCTGCTGCATTTACAGTAGATTCACTTTTAAAAAGAATCTTAAATTGTTTTTAAATTGTTTTTAACACTGTAAAGTAATTTTTTGTTTTTGTTTTACACTAATGTAATTTTAGCTATATTAATTGTTACAGTAGGTTCATTATGCATTGTGTGTACTGACTTTTAATAATTTTGTTTTTTGCAATAGTGATTGTTTTTGTGTGTTTTTTTGTGTGTGGACCCCAGGAAGACTAGCTGGTTGCTATCGCACCAGCTAATGGGGATCCCTAATAAAATCAAATCAAATCAAATCATACCCATGCTGATTGGTCCTTGTGCAACACTAGAAAGCAGGGATCTTTGATTAAACACCTGCTATCAGAAGAATAGACAGTCAGATCCGCATTATGCTGTGGTTAATATTGTGATATTATTCAGGGTACTCCAGTATTCTGTCTTCTGTCTGTCTTCAGCATTGTCTATCGCAGAACACATTCCATTGTGGGCAGAGTGTATGCTTGGTTTCATTCCAGCCTTGCCTAAACACCAGCTGATGATTTCACTAATTGGCTCACCTCTTCAACTAACTCACCTGGTGCAATGTATAGTTAAAATGAAAACTTGGCCCACGATGGAATGAATTTGAGACCCCTGGTCTATCCCTTTCAAAATTTGTTACTTTTACTTTTTAGTACTTAAGTACATTTAAAAGTAGGACTTTTTGACTTTTACTCAAGTGTGTTTTTAGCCAGATACTTTGACTTTTACTTGAGTCAGATTTTGAGACGGTACCCATACTTTCACTTAAGTATAATTTCTGGGTACTTTTTACACCCCTGCTTGTACTTAACTTGAGTATTTTCATTTTAGGGACCTTTGTATTTTTACTCCACTACATTATTCTGAACCCATCTGTTGCTAGTTACTGAGATGAAAACACATTTTGCATAGACACAGTGCCAAAGATTCATGCCAATTATGTCGTTTACAATTTCACACCTGCCAACTTCACAAGGATGGAATCAGAGGTCAATGGTTCTGAGTATTGAGCTTCGATGGACTGGAATGAACACACACACACACACACACGCACGCACGCACGCACGCACGCACGCACGCACGCACGCACGCACACACACACACACACACACACACACACACACACACACACACACACACACACACACACACACACACACACACACACACACACACACACACACACACACACACACACACACACACACACACACACATTGCCAAGGACTGAATACAGTAGCAGATCATTTTTCCTGGGTGTTTCTAAGTAAGTGAAGGAACTGTGTAGGCTACTGCTTCCACTGTTTCAACCTTGAGAAACATAGAAAATGCAGGCTGTGAATTGGTATAAAAAACTTGACATCTGGCAATTTCTGTAAGAATTGCATTTTTCGTCGATTGGATGGCGAGCACTTCTGTTCTGGAAATTGCTTAGAAACCCCACCGTATGGTCAATAAACCTAAAAATGCCATACATTCCCAGGATGTCGTAGGTCTCTTGGTTTGTGGTTGTAAAGATTAATGAGGATGTGAGCTCACAATAGGTTATGTTGACAGTGAAAAAGTAAAAAAAAAATGTATAAAAAAAAAATGAAATGGCTACTATGGGGACTAACATCATAACATACTGTATGAATACAACTGGTAATTGGATTGACAAGAGTCTCAGATTTCCAATCATATGCAATTGATTCGATTCTAAGATTGTTTAGGTTCCCCTAAACACATAATACACTTATACTGCATGCAAAGTTATGGTTCCTGCCCACATCTGCATGGGATTATCATAAAGTGGGCATTTATGCAAAGGAGAGACTCATGGCTACCCTTAGATATCCCTACCCAATTGAAGCAATTCCAAGACTGTTTAGGGGCCCCAGTATGCAGAAATGGTCCAATACACCTGTTAGGGTGGTGGCTATAGAACTCAAGAGCAGAACACAAGGCGCAGGAGAAGGAGGCGGTTTAGGGTATTTAATAGTAAACCCGGCAGGTGACAAGGCAGGCAGTGAGGGAATACAAGTGAGGGATATGTGTGTCCATGAGTTCCCGGGATAGTCCAGGCTGGTGAGGTCCAAGGGTGGGGGTGTAGGCCGGAGGTGTGCGATCCACAGTAGAACAGGGGTTAGAATGACGCAGGTTACCCCAGGTTACCCCAACAACAGCCTGTTCAAGCTGCTGCGGTCAGGCAAGCTCCTCCGCATATACGCAACAAGAACAGAGACACTAAGGCTCAACTTCTTCCCTCAGGCCATCAAAACACTGAACACTGATCTCTGCACACACAAGCACACATGAACACACACATACACACACACAACACAATATTCTGCACTCGCTCACACACAAACGCACCATAGGTCACTTTAAATACACAAGAAAAGGACACTTTAAAGGAAGGGAAAAAAGGGCTTCCGGTTTGACTTCAGCATGTAGCAGTCACGTCGGCCAGAGCTCCACTCCAGTTAAGTTTAATTTTGCTTCAAAATCCACTTTTTACAACACCAATGTGTTTAAACCTCGACGTATATATTAACTAAGATCTTCTACTAACTATATCGACAGAAAGAAACAAGATGGCATCAAAGAAAGACCAGAAAGACCCTGGAAAGAAACGCGGAGCAGACAATCTAACGGTAGAGACTTCGCCTGTGGAGACGCGCTCCGTGCGGGTACGGCCAGGCGAACCCGAGAAGAAAACAACTGATAATGTCATCTCTTCCACCGCTCCCGCCACCTCACCCGATACAGATATGGAGTATACATCACCCGATTTCGAGTCTCTGGCTAAGCTGATAAAGATCTTAACCGAGAAGGTTGATAAGGCTGACGTTAAGGCAGACGCTTTCAAAGAATCTATCGAAGCCAAATTCGAAGATTTTAAAGCAGCGGCTGCAGTACAGACCGAACGCATTATTTAAGCATTACATCACACGCAGGAGTGGTTTGTGACCAATAAACCATGCCTAGGGGTGGTTGTTAGGCCCGAGGCGCAGCCGAGGGTCGTTAGACCCCCCTAGGCATGGTTTATTGGTCACAAATCACGACTGCACGTGGTGTAAAGCTTTTATACAACTGCCAGATTCATCCAACCTTATTTCTATACAATAAACACACATTAATCGAAGATTTATTAAAAAAACCATCCGCCAGAAAAAGTAGTTCCCACAACTCCATGTGGAAGCAGCTTGAAGTGCATCCAACCAAACTAACACATCCAACTGTGTATTATTGGAATGATTGAGAGAAGTTGCCTCATGTGGAAGCAGCTTGAAGTGCATCCAACCAACTAACACATCCAACTGTGTATTATTGGAATGATTGATTGAAAATTTATTAAAACGTTTTCTTTGCCCTATAGGAAAAAAACGTTTTCTTCGCCCTATTTTTTTATTTATTTCTTTTAGCCTAAACTTAACCAGTTGGAAACCAGGGGTACAGTAATAAAATTAGCAATCAACCAATCAATCAATTCAATAGACCATGCTCACTTAAAACAGCGCTGCTTCTCTCTCAGTCTGACTCCCCCGCTGTTGCAGACAGGAGTGTGTGTGTGTGTGTGTGCGTGTGTGTGTGTGTGTGTGTGTGTGTCACAGTGTGTGTGTGCGTGTGTGTATGTGTGTGTGTGTGTGTGTGTGTGTGTGTGTGTGTGTGTGTGTGTGTATGTGTGTGTGTGTGTTTGTGGGTACGCCAGCGTCGGACAGTGTGAGAGAGAACGCTGCAAGAAAGTAGGAAGGAAGAAATTTAAATCAATCAATTAATCTATCAATCAATCCGCGATTTTTCTTTTGTTCTAGATTGAGTCAAGACCCATCAATTACATCATCCAACATTGTTTAAAATACTAACACATTCCCCTTGACAGAATCGCTTCATATTTAGTCGTTATGGTGCTTTCAACATAACCATTTGATCTCCGCGATCCTGTTTTCTCCCGGAGTGAGCCGGGGAGGGTTATGTGATTTGGTTGTGGGCGGGTCCTGAGCCCAGGACCGTGGATTGTTACCAATAAAGACGTGTGAATGGCCAATCAGAATCGAGAAATTTGCATGCCGTTGTATAATGTAGTTGAGACCACCTTGGTCGAACACACACTAAAAATTGCTGAGGGCGATAAGGCTCTACATGACGGTATCGTGGAACTAACGGAGAAGATGGAAGAGGCTGACGAGAAAGATATTTGACAACAACGAGAAGATAACGGATAGGTTGTTCGAAATCGAACGTCACTCCCGTAAAAAATGAAATGGCTACTATGGGGACTAACATCATAACATACTGTATGAATACAACTGGTAATTGGATTCACAAGAGTCTCAGGCTACGTTTAGACGAGCGTTTTGTGAACAGAAACCGCAAAAGTCATCTTGCGGTTTCACTTTTAATTTTACGTTTAGACAAGCGTTTTGGGGTGGAATTCTTTGTGCAGACGACGCTGTAACGACGGAGCCCCGCTGTCACACGATTGGCGCATATGTCACATGACGTGCTGTGAAGACCCGCCCTACTCTGCCTCTGATTCGCAGACTGTGGATGGGGAATGTGATTGGACCAAAGCAGAGTCACTCCCAGACAGTGGGTCCACTCACGCCGCGGGACAGATTCTTGTGTATTTAACCCTTTCACTGCCACACGACAGCCGGTTGTGTGATAGTAAAGGGTTAACCTTCTGTCGTGTGGCAGTGAAAGGGTTAAAAGTACTGCCAATGTAACCTTCAGGTGATCTCCGTTGATAATAGTCAGACATACTTGCTTTGTTTACGTCTCGGCTAATGGCGCATACCTGCTACCTGTGACGTAAGCAGTACGCGCGACCAGAGCCGTGACAACCCTTTCGTCATCGTTTTAACAGATTTATACGGTTTAACAGTTTAGACGAGAGCGCAAAGGTTTTGCGTTTCTAGGAATTCCACCCTGGAAGGTAGTCTCACTTTTTTGCGGTTTCACCCCGTAAAAACGCCGTTTCCGTATAAACGAAAGGCACATCCGAAAAAATATTTTTGCGGATTCACCTGCTAGCGTTTCCGTCTAAACGGGGCCTCAGATATCCAATCATATGCAATTGATTCGATTCTAAGATTGTTTAGGTTCCCCTAAACACATAATACACTTATACTGCATGCAAAGTTATGGTTCCTGCCCACATCTGCATGGGATTATCATAAAGTGGGCATTTATGCAAAGGAGAGACTCATGGCTACCCTTAGATATCCCTACCCAATTGAAGCAATTCCAAGACTGTTTAGGGGCCCCAGTATGCAGAAATGGTCCAATACACCTGTTAGGGTGGTGGCTATAGAACTCAAGAGCAGAACACAAGGCGCAGGAGAAGGAGGCGGTTTAGGGTATTTAATAGTAAACCCGGCAGGTGACAAGGCAGGCAGTGAGGGAATACAAGTGAGGGATATGTGTGTCCATGAGTTCCCGGGATAGTCCAGGCTGGTGAGGTCCAAGGGTGGGGGTGTAGGCCGGAGGTGTGCGATCCACAGTAGAACAGGGGTTAGAATGACGCAGGTTACAGAGCTCACAAAAACACACTATAAATACAGATATAGTATGGAGGTCCAGATAAGAGTCCTAATACCAAGACAGGTGAAACAACACTCGGACCAGGAGTGGCAGCGGTGCAGGCCTCTTATCCTGGCTCAGTGATGATGAGATGAGTCTCAAGTGTGTAGACCGGCCCAGGTAGGCAGAGTGATGGTGAGGCGGAAACAGGAAGAGACCCATATAAGGTTGTGGAGACCTGCTGACAGACAGGGGAGAGAAAGGCTGTGGCTGTAACAACACCCTTTTTTAAATATCATATGTATAATGCATGCAAATAACTGTATGGTTCCTGCCCAAATCTGCATAGGATTAGCATAAAGTGGGCATTTATGCAAATAGGGAGAGTCATAGCTACCCATAGATATCCCTATCAAATTGATACAATTCCAAGACTGTTTAGGGACCCCAGTATGTAGAAATGGTCAAATACTGCATTTTTAGAATAGGCAGAAATAACACATTGTACTGCATGCAAGGACCTGTATGGTTGCTGGCCACATCTACATGGGATTAGCATAAAGTGGGTATTTATGCAAAGTGAGGCTTGTGGCTACCCATAGATATCCTGCAGTCTCAAGAGGGTTAAACCAATAGAATTAACTACATTGTAGCAAACTTGTTTTATTACTCATTTGTGCACTAGCTGCTGGCTGATACTGATACAAATACTGACAACTGACAGACTGACTGAGTAGATTATGCAATCTCTTCAAGGAAACAGATTGTATATTTGAAATGGTTTGATTGTGTTGATATCCATGGGGATAGAGATCAAAATCAAATCTAACATCTAATCATTTCTGGCAATTTTACATCAACATACCTAATGACATTGGAAAACACAATATGCATTGCACTGAATCGTTTAACCTCTTTAGCCCGAGCGGTCCATCGGCGGACCGCAAATTACATCACGTCATAAATCAATCTCTCCAGACTGTATGACATTAAGTAAGAATTTTTTTTTTAAATGTATCCAAGAGTAAAGACCCTAACCATGTTACAGCAGCAGGTATAGTGTATATTTTTAGCAATACGTTTGTTTACCAATATGTAAAAGTGTTATTAGTGATGTTCTAGTTTACGGAATGTCTTAATAATTTAGCGAATATCCGGCATTTTGAATTAGCGACGAGTTGCCAGTTGTAGTCATATGAGGAGAGGGCATCCAGAGCTCTCAATGACCGTTGACATTTCGAAAAACTACCTTTCCCAGCCGATTCCAGCTTCCTGCAAGCAAATGACTTCCGTATGAATTTATTTTATTTCTCGGTATTCTCTATCACAAAACTGAATGTTATTGGCATATATTGGAACGCAGTTAGTGTGTCTACCTTCTTTGAACATTTAGCAACAATCCCTGTTGCAATCCGATCCAAAATGGCGGAGCCATATCCATTATAAGAATGGAACTGTACATATGTAATGGATGGTACCGCAAAGCGCAGTCACAAAGGACTTCAGATGTTGTGAAGTGACTGGGGTTAATAGCGGTACTATGGGTTAAAACTCACTCTCATCCTCAAAAAGACACATAGACATGTTACAAAGCAGTGAGTTCACTTCTTGGTATAGTGGTCTGTGCTGTTGCCCACGGTGTGGGTGACCAGGGTTCAAAACTCCCTCGGGGCATCGAAGTTTAAGGTGACGATGTCACAACCGTTACAATGGTGCCGACTGACCCGGATGACTTGGGTGGAGTGGAGTGAGTTTAAGGAGGGTGAGTGTAACGGATGGTACTGCGAAGCGCAGTCACGAAGGACTTCAGATGTTGTGAAGTGACTGGGGTGAGTAGCTGTACTATGGGTTAAAACTCACTCTCATCCTCAAAAAGACACATACATAGACACGTTACAAAGCAGTGAGTTCACTTCTTGGTATAGCGGTCTGTGCTGTTCCCCGCGGCGTGGGAGACCCGGGTTCGAAACTCCCTCGGGGCATCGAAGTTTAAGGTGACAATGTCACAACCATTACACATACAGTAGATTTCATTCACGGTTCTTCAATGCACGCCTGGAGATACTAAATCCAAATTGAACTCTGCCAATTGAAAGAGGAGATTTGGCCCGATCCATAGATGTGCAAGTTGGCTATAATAAGGTAATTTATAGGCCTGGTAGTCTATATTCTATAATAATATTTCAAATTGCATGTGTACGGATGGCATAATTCAGTACTGTATCTACACAACATTATGTTTAATCATCTTCCCTTTATTCATTTGTTTAGCTTTTTTGTACACATTATCTCAAGAAGGTGCTGAACGAGCTCATGTCTGGTAATTTTCTTGCATGGTGTTATTCACTGTCAAAGATACAAAGAAAAATCTTTGTTTCATCACAATTTACTCAAGCCTAGTAACAGACACAATTTCTGACACTGGGAATACATTCCCTGAGATCCATAGATGTCCCTAGATACCAAGAACATGCAAATGGACCTTGTAGAAGTGGAGCAATCTTCCATTTACTTAGGTATGTATTTTAGGCGGATTTTCAGAAAATAGGGCTAGGAGCTTGGTTGAACATTTTACGAAAATTTAAGTGGCCCTTCCAGTGGCAGCTTTTCACACAAGATTTCCAAACATATTTGAACCAAAACACCCACCTGACAACACACCTCAGCTCTTTGGAGACACAACTGTGGTGGGGCTCATTAACAACAATGATGAGTCTCACTACAGGGATGAGGTGAGCCAACTGACCACGTGGTGTGGGAACAACAACCTCATTCTCAATGTGGAGAAAACTAAGCAGATTGTTGTCGACTTCCGGAGAGCGCACACCCAGCACCCTCCACTGATCAAAGGAAGTTCAGAGTATCAGGGAAGATACTCCATTCCTTCTATTCCGGGGCTGTAGAGAGCATTCTGACTGGGAACATCACTGCCTGGTTTGGAAAGCAGAGCGTACTATGGGTACTGCACTACCACCCCTGCAGGACTTATACAATAGGTGGTGCAAATCCAGAGCCTGCAGAATAATGAAGGACCCTCATCACCCCAACAACAGCCTGTTCAAGCTGCTGCGGTCAGGCAAGCTCCTCCGCATATACGCAACAAGAACAGAGACACTAAGGCTCAACTTCTTCCCTCAGGCCATCAAAACACTGAACACTGATCTCTGCACACACAAGCACACATGAACACACACATACACATACACAACACAATATTCTGCACTCGCTCACACACAAACGCACCATAGGTCACTTTAAATACACAAGAAAAGGACACTTTAAAGGAAGGGAAAAAAGGGCTTCCGGTTTGACTTCAGCATGTAGCAGTCACGTCGGCCAGAGCTCCACTCCAGTTAAGTTTAATTTTGCTTCAAAATCCACTTTTTACAACACCAATGTGTTTAAACCTCGACGTATATATTAACTAAGATCTTCTACTAACTATATCGACAGAAAGAAACAAGATGGCATCAAAGAAAGACCAGAAAGACCCTGGAAAGAAACGCGGAGCAGACAATCTAACGGTAGAGACTTCGCCTGTGGAGACGCGCTCCGTGCGGGTACGGCCAGGCGAACCCGAGAAGAAAACAACTGATAATGTCATCTCTTCCACCGCTCCCGCCACCTCACCCGATACAGATATGGAGTATACATCACCCGATTTCGAGTCTCTGGCTAAGCTGATAAAGATCTTAACCGAGAAGGTTGATAAGGCTGACGTTAAGGCAGACGCTTTCAAAGAATCTATCGAAGCCAAATTCGAAGATTTTAAAGCAGCGGCTGCAGTACAGACCGAACGCATTATTGTAGTTGAAACCACCTTGGTCGAACACACACTAAAAATTGCTGAGGGCGATAAGGCTCTACATGACGGTATCGTGGAACTAACGGAGAAGATGGAAGAGGCTGACGAGAAAGATATTTGACAACAACGAGAAGATAACGGATAGGTTGTTCGAAATCGAACGTCACTCCCGTAGATTTAATATCCGTATAGTGGGATTGGATGAATCAGTCGACTGCACAGAAGACTTGTTCGCGACAGTGTTAGCTGAAATTCTAGGCCCAGATATCCTCTCTACAACGCCGACAGTGGATCAACGCTACAGAATTGGCACCCGAGATAACAACAGCAATAAAGCGAGGGTGATTATTGCTAGCATGCGTAAAACTGGAATAAGAGATACGATTATCAGGGAGGCACAAAAGAAGTGGGGAAAACTGCTACACAACGGGAAACAAGTGTTTTTCTACGAGGATATGTGCTGGGAGGCTATAACCCTACGAGCCCGTTACAAGGTTGTGATGTCTCAGCTCTTTGACAAAAATCTCCGTCCTACCCTACGCTACCCAGCGAATCTTTCCATCATGGATGGAAGTGGAAAAAGGGTCTTTCTCCATTCGCCTGAAGAGGCCGAAGCGTACATGAGGAAACCACAATGTGGAGGATAACTGTATTCATCTTCTTTTTTTTTTATCTTCGTTGAATAACTTTGTTATAACTCGCACACCAAAAACGGTATCAAACAAGCTTTGACAACATTGATGTAGTAATAGTTTAATACGAGACGCTAGACACTATATTTATATAAAGGTTTGCTGTTTGGGCCCGTTAGATTTATGGTTTTGTGCAGATCATGATTTGTTGTTGACATTTTGGAATATTCTGGATTTTTTCAACGCTCGGTGTCATATTGGAATATACTGGAATATACTGGAATGATATTACTCTATGGCATGAAGAATGCCCTGGAACATAAACAACAGCTTTTTGCAAGTCATGATCGGTGGCTAACATTCTGGAATACACTGGACTTTTTCAATGAATGCCCTGGAACAATAACATCGGTATGTGACCTGCACATGAACCAGAACTGGAAGAACAACAACCTTCATAGCGGATTACTGCCCACCCATGTCGGGGGACGAACTGCATACACGTATTTAAAAACCTCCTTTTCATCTAGATGTGTAAGCTTGGCAAAGTTATTTAAAAATGTAAGCAGTTGTTCTCTAATTTTTGGGATTTCTATAATCTAGTTCTAAACATTTCATTTTTTTTTCTCTCTCTGTCTTTGATATGTTTTAACCTATACATGTTAGTAGAAGGTTTAAATGAATATACTAATTGAGGCATATTTTTCATTTTTATTTTATTACATTAACGGGAGAGTGGCTAGGCCACGGGTGACATTCTATTAAGTGTTACGTTCTGGACACCGACTGAGGTCGGTGACCACCCACATTCCTGGCATATGTCACTGGGCTTGTCACTTGTCCTTTCCCTGTCAATTAGTGCTGTCATTTAGGGGTGGTTCCTGATTGGCTGTCACGGGGATGTGTGTGGAATGTTGGTATTTGGTGTCTATGTAACCTACCTGTCTTCTGCTTGTTCATTGTCAGGTCTTCACTAATTGCGTTCGGGGATAACGCAGACGGTTCTACTCTGGACCTCCAATAAGCTCCTATTTACCTTATTCCGGCCTGTGCTATTTAGCATTTGTCTCTCTTAGAATTTACTCTGTGTTCTTACTATTAAAGTCGAACCTGTTCAAGAGTAAACACTCTCCGTCTCTGTGATTGCCTTCACCCATTGGAATTCACCTACCTCCATTCCTGACAGAAGACCTGACCATCAGAGTTCCATGGAGGCCATCATGGAGATGCTCCAGGCGCAGGGAGCGGCCCAGACACGGATGGAAGAACATCAACAGCTGGTCAGCGCCGAGTTAGTCCGACTCAACGGGATCATCGGCTCATCCCAAGCGGTGGCGCAGTCGGCGTTGGCCATAGCCCGACAAGCCCAAGAAGGAGTGGCTGGAGTTCAGTCGGCGACGGGAGAAGCAGCGGTCCACGCAGAGGAGAGTCGGGGGGTGTTCGGGGTCCAGGAACGGTCCCACGAGCCACGACTGCAGGCGCCCGCTCGCTATGATGGATCACCGGATGGTTGTCGGGAATTCATCACCCAGTGTCTACTCGTTTTCCGGCTGCAACCACGATCATTTCCATCGGAGACAGCACAGGTAGCGTATATTATCACACTGCTCACCGGTCAAGCTCTCTCCTGGGCTACGGCGGAATTAGAGGCGGGAGCGATAATCTGCGACAGTCTGGACGCCTTTACCCGGGAGTTGAGAAGAGTATTCGATACTTCCCGGGTACTCTCGATCTTCGAGGCTGGCGGTCGTCTTCTCGACTGCCGGCAGGGCCTCCGCACGGTCGCAGCTTACGCTATCAATTTTCGGATCTTGGCTCGGGAGACAGCTTGGGCGGAGAACGTCTGCGTGATTCTGTTCGTCAGGGGACTCTCAGCGCCGATGCGAGATGCGCTCTCCGCGCGTGAGATCCCCGAGCAGCTGGAAGTGCTGATCAACACCGCCATCAAGATGGACAATCGGCATCAGGAGAGGGAGAAGGAACGTGTCAACAACACCCAGGTATGTTTTCCTTCTTCTCCTGGTGTTGATACTTCCATGCATTATACGAGTGGGCCACTGGGTGATGAATCCATGCAGCTTGGAGCGCTGTCGCTCTCGGACGACGAGAGGCAGCGCTTCATCAAAGAGCGACGCTGCTTCCGGTGCGGTCGCACCGGTCACCGCTTCGGCAGCTGTCGGGTCCAGGCTGTATCGGCTCGGCGCCAGTCGGGAATAGAAGGTGCGCCGTCAGGTTTCGAGAAAGCGCCAGCAGGTGGGCTCATTCCTGCCAAACCCACTGATTCACGTACATTTTTTGAGGTGGCGATCAACTGTGGGGGTGACATTAGGGGAACTAAGGCTCTCATTGACTCAGGGGCGGCGGGCAATTTTATTCGCGTGGGATTGGTGAAGGAGTGGGGAACCCCAGTGGAGGATTTAGGGGTTCCCTTACCGGTTTACGCCCTGGACGGTCGGCCCCTGGGCAGTGGGAGCGTCACCCAGCGCACGGTTCCATTACACATCCGGGTGGCGGGTGGGGAGTGGGAATGGGTTACATTTTTTGTCATCTTTTCCCCCTATTCTGTCATGGTGTTGGGTCATCCCTGGTTGTCGTCATGTGTTCATATCATTAATTGGAGCACGGGCGAACTCTCAACGGCGGCCGACGTCAAGTCGATCGTCAGCGGGAGTTTGCCCAAACCCTTGTCTTCCCCCCCCTCTTCCCTTTTGTCTCCTCCCTCTTTCTCCAGGATAGTGGGGAGCGTGGCAGATTCTGATCTACCCTCTAATCCCGATTTGATAGGGGTGCCTGAGATCTATTGGGACCTGGCGGACGTTTTTAGCAAGACGCGTGCTAAAGCACTTCCGCCTCATAGATCATACGACTGTCCCATTAATCTTCTACCCGGTACCTCCCCGCCTCGCGGGCGAATGTTCTCTCTCTCACGCCCCGAAACCTTGGCCATGAACACCTACATAGAGGAGGCATTGCTTGCGGGGCACATACGCCCGTCCACTTCCCCTGCCGGCGCTGGCTTCTTCTTTGTTGATAAGAAAGATGGGGATCAGCGCCCATGCATTGATTATAGGGGATTGAATGACGTTTCCATCAAGAACCGATATCCTTTACCTCTCATGGACACGGCCTTTGAGTGCTTACAGGGGGCACAGATCTTTTCTAAACTTGATTTACGTAATGCATACAATCTGGTCAGGATTAGAGAGGGAGACGAGTGGAAGACTGCATTTAACACACCCAATGGGCACTATGAGTATTTGGTCATGCCCTTTGGTTTGGCTAATGCTCCGGCAGTCTTCCAAGCCCTGGTTAACGACGTGCTGCGAGACTTGATTGGGGTGTCTGTGTTTGTCTACTTAGATGATATCCTGATTTTTTCTCGCGATATGGTGCAACACCAAATGCACGTTCGGGAGGTGCTAGACCGTCTCCTCAAGCATCAACTATTTGTTAAGGCTGAGAAGTGTGTGTTTCACACGGACACCGTGTCCTTCCTGGGCTTTGTGTTGACGAAGGGCGATCTGCGCATGGATCCAGCCAAGGTGAGTGCAGTTTTGGACTGGCCACGGCCTTCGTCGCTCAAGGGGTTACAACGTTTTTTGGGCTTTGCAAATTTGTACAGGCGCTTTATTCGCAACTTTAGCGCCTTAGCCAATCCATTAACAGCTCTCACTAAGGCCTCTCTCCCTGGCTTTGAATGGTCGCCTAGGGCTGAGTCGGCCTTCTGCGATCTTAAACGTCGTTTTACATCCGCTCCTGTATTGATCCGCCATGACGCAGAGGTTCCGTTCATTGTGGAGTTTGATGCCTCTGACATCGCGGTGGGGGGGGGTGCTCTCTCAGAGATGCTTAAAGGATGGGAAAGTGCACCCGTGTGCTTTTTTTTCTCGCCGTCTGTCACCAGCCGAGCGTAATTACGACGTGGGTAATTGGGAGTTATTGGTGATCAAATTGGCACTGGGAGGAGTGGAGACATTGGTTAGAGGGGGCGACACATCCTTTCATTGTTTGGACTGATCATAAGAACTTGGCTTACATCCAAGGGGCTAAACGCCTTAACGCTCGCCAGGCCAGGTGGACGTTGTTCTTCACACGATTTCGATTTACCATCTCCTATAGACCCGGCTCCAAGAATATCAAACCTGACGCTTTGTCGTGCCAGTTTGATCTTCCTGGTCGGGAGGAGCAGCCCCATCCCATTATTCCACCGGCCTTGATTTTGGCACCCGTGTCTTGGGGCATAGAGAGGGTGGTAAGGTCGGCGCTAACGCGGGAGCCCGATCCAGGTGGGGGTCCTCCGGGACGGTTGTATGTTCCCAAGGAGGCGCGCTCACGCTTGCTACAGTGGGCACATGCGTCATCCCTCACCAGCCACCCAGGGGCAACCAGGACCCTGGAATTTATCCGTAGGAGGTTCTGGTGGCCGACAGTGGAGGGGGATACGCGTTCCTTTGTGGCGGCCTGTCCGGTGTGCGCACGTAGTAAGACCTCTCGACGGGCACCGGCGGGTCTCCTCCGACCACTTCCTATTCCTAAACGACCCTGGTCACACATATCTCTGGACTTTATTTCTGGTCTTCCCCTTTCGGACGGGTTCACCACCATTTTGGTGGTGGTGGATCGGTTCTCTAAGGCGGCTCACTTTGTCCCTCTCCCCAAGCTTCCTTCGGCCCGGGAGACTGCTGATTTGGTTATACAGCATGTCTTTCGGGTCCACGGGCTGCCAGTGGATATCATGTCGGACCGGGGTCCTCAGTTCGCCTCCAGGTTCTGGAAGGCGTTTGCCGCCGGCCTCGGCGCCTCTGTCAGTCTGTCATCTGGGTTCCATCCGCAGTCGAACGGGCAGACGGAGCGGGTCAACCAGGATTTGGAGGGGGTCTTGAGATGTTACGTTGCCGGTAGTCCGTATGTTTTTCAACCTCCTCTGTTTCCCGAGCAGGAGCAGGAGGCGGAGGTGCCCTCGGCCCAGGCACATGTGGCTCGCTGTCGCAGGACGTGGAAACAGGTTCAGAAGGCGCTACAGAAGGTTTCGGTTAGTACCCAACGGCAAGCTAACCGTAAGCGTCGTCCGGCTCCAGTTTACCGTCCAGGGCAGCGGGTTTGGCTTTCCACCCGGGATCTCCCTCTCCGGGTGGAATCCAAGAAGCTGGCTCCTCGCTTTATAGGACCATTTAAAGTGATTCATCGGGTTAATCCAGTGGCTTACAAGCTATGACTTCCGAGCTCTATGAGGGTTCATCCGACGTTTCATGTGCCCCTGTTGAAGCCATTCCTCTCATCGCCCTTGGCCCCGCCACTGCCTGTGGTTCCTCCGCCCCGGTTTATTGGCGGTCAACCCATTTACACGGTGCGGAGGATACTGGGTTGTAGGCGGAGGCGTAGGGGGTTTCAGTTCTTGGTGGATTGGGAGGGGTACGGGATAGAAGAGCGTTCTTGGGTGCCTCAAAGGGATGTTTTAGATCCCAGCCTGATCGTTGATTTCCGGCGGCTGAATCCCGAGGCCCCTAGGTGAACGTCTGGTGCCGTTCGTCGGGGGAGGGTACTGTTACGTTCTGGACACCGACTGAGGTCGGTGACCACCCACATTCCTGGCATATGTCACTGGGCTTGTCACTTGTCCTTTCCCTGTCAATTAGTGCTGTCACTTAGAGGTGGTTCCTGATTGGCTGTCACAGGGGTGTGTGTGGAATGTTGGTATTTGGTGTCTATGTAACCTACCTGTCTTCTGCTTGTTCATTGTCAGGTCTTCACTAATTGCATTCGGGGATAACGCGGACGGTTCTACTCTGGACCTCCAATAAGCTCCTATTTACCTTATTCCGGCCTGTGCTATTTTTAGCATTTGTCTCTCTTAGAATTTACTCTGTGTTCTTACTATTAAAGTCGAACTTGTTCAAGAGTAAACACTCTCCGTCTCTGTGATTGCCTTCACCCATTGGAATTCACCTACCTCCATTCCTGACAATTAAGGTAGAATTAAAAGTTTTAGATCCTATGGCAAATTGCATAGGAAAGTTAAGGATAAATGGCTCATTCTGGGCTAACCGGTCGTGTAAGGGAGGGTGGAGTTGTGCGCGAAGGGGGTGTCAAATGAACACAGGTACCTTGTACAGCTCTTTAAGGGAAGGGGGTTCAGGGGATTATATGTATATATGTATGTTTTTAAGCTCGGCTCTCAACAGGACCTCAATTATTGGATATATATCCATTGTGAATTCGTACTCCAGACGAATTACAAACAAGTACACAACAACTTGTATAGATTATGGCTAGTTTGAATATAATGATTTGGAATACTGGGGGAATAAACAAACAACATAAACGCAAAAGCGTGCTTACACTGATGAAAAACAAACAGGTTGATGTGGCTCTTTTAAGCGAAACGCACCTTTTAGTGGATGACAAAGTAATGCTAGCGGACAACATATATCATAACATTAGCCACTCTTCTTTTGGAACGAGATCCCGTGGAGTTGCTATAGTCGCGAAACGGAAGTTGAATATTGAATTGCAGGACGTATCGTCTGATATAGATGGTCGGATAACCATAGCTAAAATTGTATACAGTAACAGAAAAATAGCGTTGGTAGCGGCATATGCCCCAAATCTTTAGGAGGCTAACTTCTACGCTACACTCACCAGAACAATGTTAAACCTTCCTGAATACTCATTTATAATTGGCACAGATTTTAATGCCATTTGGGATCCCGGGATGGATAAATCTTATCCCACCATTTCCAATGATCAGAAACATGCATCTAATGCACTAAAAGATTGGTCCAAGAATACAGGTGTAAATGACCTATGGCGATCACTCAACCCAATGGCCCGAGAGTACTCTTGTCGATCTACAAGACACAAGACATTCTCCAGAACAGATTATGTTTTTGCATCCCCTAGACTATTTGATAACTATGACGTGGAAATGGTTCCCAATGCACTATCAGATCACAGCTATTTACTCCTAAAAGGATCATTTGGTATACTGTCATCCCGAGCCCCAAGATGGCGATTTAACTCGATATTGCTGAAAAACAATGAATTCATTACACAATTCAAAGAAGCACTTGTTGAATTCCTGCTGGAGAATGCGGAATCGGTACAGGACCCCAGAATATTATGGATGTCGGTAAAGGGATTTATCAAGGATTTCACTGCGGTCTTTTCCTCCAAACTACGCAAGAATCGTTGCTCAAAACTGGCAGAGCTGGAAACGCTTTACTCATCGTTATTTTCCTCTTTACAATACAACTACTCAGTTCGATTGGAATCTCAAATTAATGTGTTAAAAAAAGAGATCAACGCCATTTTAAGACAACAATCTGAATTTCAAATACGTAGCACAAGACAACATTATTACTTTCATGGTTCTAAACCAAGTCACCTACTAGCTATGAAGATACGAGCCAACGCAAAATTTGCAGATAACCCTACTATTAAGGCCCAGCAAGGACTTGTTACAGACCCCAAAAAAATTAACGAGACATTCAAAGAGTTTTACTCCAACTTGTACAAATCAGAAATGGCTTTCGATCAAAACAAAATGGATATATATCTTAATCAAATTAACTTACCTAAACGATCAGAGGAAGACGCTAAACAGTTAGAAACACCCATCACACTAGATGAACTTAGGGAGGCTATCTGAAATGCAAATTGGTAAGGCTCCTGGAAGAGATGGTATCCCTCCAGAATTGTACCTCTCATGCTGGGATGTAATTGAACCCCTATTACTTAATATGATTTTATACTCAATCAAGGAGGGGAATTTCCATAAGATAGACAATATTGCACTCATAACAGTCCTCCTTAAAAAAGACAAAGACCCCACCGATTGCGGTAGTTATAGACCCTTGAGCCTCCCCGGAACCGATATCAAGTTTCAAGTTTCTTTAATAGTTGTCATACAGAAGTACAGAATACTTTCATACAAAATGCTTCTTACTGTTACGCTCCAGAGACTGTGCTAGACAAGATAGTATCAAATAACATAGTATAGCATGTAAATTAGAAGTAGAAAATGAGGTCCCAGTGTTCAGTATAGACATATGTACAATGTTCGATGCAGAATAGACGTAACTGAGTTACCATATAATATACAATACTATGCAGTGTACTAATGTACAATACTATATAGTGCAAAGCAGAAATGGGATGAGGTACAATTTAGGTACAATTTACAGTAAGGTGTACGAGTTGTAGTGCAATCCTTCATCAATAAATATAAAGTGTGGGGAGTGGGTGCTACAGTGTGTTTGTTTAAAGTGAGTGTGTGCTATAAATTGTGGGGAGTGGGTGCTACAGTGTGTTTGTTTAAAGCAGGGGTCAGCAACCTTTTTGACATGGAGTGCCTATTTGAAATATAGTTGTAACTAGTGTGCCTCAACAATATTCCATGCGTCGTATTTTTTTTTCTCTCATAATCAGGTCTTTTTAATGACAATTCTTACATTATTACATCATTATTGTTATTGTTATTATTAACAATATTATTATGATGGTTGTATCAACCCTAAATCTGAGTTGGGGGGGGGGATGCAATGCAGACAAATGGCTGCATACAGTGCGACCATTTCACTCACATTTGCCCATTCATTTTTGGACACATCGGTGTGTGTACTGTACGTGTGCTGTCATAGCTCCACCTACAGGCCTAATGGAGAACTGTAAACAAATAAATAATAATAAGTTACCCAAACTTAAAAATATTGAGTTCAGTTACTGGGCTCAGTTTTCAATCCATAATAAGTTAACAGAAAAATAAGTACACAACCACATTATTTCAACCTAATAAAACTATTTTTATTGTCATTGTTTTAAGAACACAAGTTGACTTGGTAATACTCACATTTTGAGTAAGAAAAATGGCTTTTAACATGTGCAATGTTCAATGAAATAATAGAAAAATAAATAATAAAATGTGTTGATTAAGCACTGGTCACAATGGTGACCGTAATAATGTTTTTGTTATAAGGCTCTGCAAATGTTACTGAATGATGTAGCAATGTATTTCCAGCTAAATTGAAATAATAAACAAATAAAAGGTTTCAATTAAATATGTGTACTATTGTCACATGACACAGCTTAGAAGCTCAGAACACAGGACACCTCAGAACACAGCTTCATCTAACGAGGCGTCGCAAGGTTTAAGTTTAACTGAGGCTAACGTTAACATGATGGCACACACACAGTGCACACACAAAGCACACCCTCCTCCTCCTCCTCCTCCAATCTCTCCGAGAGAGAGAGAGAGAGAGAGAGAGAGAGAGAGAGAGAGAGAGAGAGAGAGAGAGAGAGAGAGAGCGAGAGAGAGAGAGAGAGAGAGAGAGAGAGAGAGAGAGAGGTTCAGAATCAGCACCACATGCACAGTGGACAGCTCCCCTAGCCCTACACATACACATGCCGCGTAATAATAATAATAATATATGCGCGATTGTGCGTATGCTCTATTATGCGTAGAGCCCTGCATATGCACGTTCAAGTTCAAGTTAACATGCAAACCGATGTATAGGAAAATAAACAGCAGCCTACCTGTCGCGTCAGTGTTTTGCCTGGCTGAGCTCCGGTTATTTGGGGGGTGTAATTAGTCACTTTAAGCTGGACACATGCTTCGGCGTGGTCGGTTGTCAATCGACTCCGGGAGGGGTTGAGCACGTACTTCATGTGCGAAAAGATCTGCTCACAGAGGTATGTTGACCCGAAGACCGTCAGCAAAGCCATTGCAACGTTCCGTTGACATGGTGGGGATATCTTTTATCCTTGCTTTTATTGTCTCTTTATTTGGCAAGCCTTCAAACAAAACATATGAGGTACAGATAAAAGCCTCCTTAATATACGTCGCCATCCGTGAATGGCTTTCCACGTTTTGCAATGCAATGAGCAATGCGATAGCAATTGCTTCAGTTGCGTGTTTTTTAGCGCTTGTGAACACTTTGAGGGTGCTGGCTTGCTTCCCATACCTGGCGACGGCACGTTTAATGGATTCTGCCTTATCCGCCTGATCCTTGAAACTTGTTTTATGCTTAGTCTCGAAATGGCGTTTCACAGATAATGTTTGGCAAACTACATTTTCCAAACAGAAAGAACACATAGCACGCTTCTTCTGACGGTCCACAAACCCGTAATCGTCTGTCCACGAGGGCTGGAATGTGCGAATTTGCTTTGATTTCTTAGCGGGGGTTGCCATCATGACACTGCACAGAGTCCTCAGCACTGTGTGTTACCTGGCGCGACTGCTGCGGGAGGCCGGCGGGAGGCCGGCTACAGCGGAGCACATGGGAACAGCTGATTGCTGTCATAATATAGGGGTGTGCAGAACAGTCGACTTACAAAAAAGAACCTGTGGGAGGATTTCAACAAGAGATATGCGACAACAGTGCAAAACATTTCACTATAATATTTCAAAGCGAAGTAAAAAAAAAAAAAATAATAATAATAATAATAATAATAATAATAATAATAATAATAATAATAATAATAATAATAATAATAATAATAATAATAATAATAATAATAATAATAATAATAATAATAATAATAATAATAATAATAATAATAATATATATATATTTTTTTGTATGCTGTAGATGCAAGGATGCCACTCCACCTATAGCGATGCTGTCCTTGGATGCGATGAAAGCCTTTGATAGGTTGGAATGGTCTTATTTATGGGCAGTACTAGAAAGGATGGGGTTAGGAAACGGATTCATTGATATGATAAAAGTATTATACAAAGACCCATCGGCCATGATTACAACAGGTAAAATTACCTCCGAAATCTTTCCTGTATCGCGCTCCTCCAGACAGGGTTGCCCTCTTAGTCCCGGACTATTCGCTTTATCATTAGAGCCTTTAGCACAGTATATAAGACAATCCCAATCCATAGAACCAATCGCAATTAAGGGCACACAACATCATATTAGTTTATATGCGGACGACGTAATATTGTTCATGCAAAACCCTACCACCTCAATGCCTCATCTTCTCAAGTTGATTGATGATTTTGGCAATCTATCGGGATTTAGGATAAATTGGCCAAAGTCGGCCTTCCTACCACTTAATGCCCCTGCAAAGAATATATTCCTTCCAAAAAAAATACCAATGGTAAAACACTTCAGATGTCTAGGAGTTGAAATATTCCCTACTATATGCCAAACGGTGAAGTACAATTACACAAAATTCCAAGATAAGATCAAATACGACTTTGACAGGTGGTCCAAACTTAAAAACTCAGTACAGGCCCGAGTATCAATAGTTAAGATGGATGTTTTATCTAGAATCAACTTCATTAGCTCAATGTTACCGTTACCCCCTCCTGATGGTTACTGGAAAAATTACACTCCACCGCATATACATTTATTTGGAATAACAAACCTCCACGAATAAAAAGATCCACCGCACAGAGAAACAAAGCCGACGGAGGTTTAGCATTTCCAGACTTTTACCACTATTTTAAAGCGTACTCTTTAAGACCACTGACAACCTGGTTTGACTCTCAAGCATCTGTATCCTGGAGAAACTTAGAAGAAAATATAGTAGCACCACATAGACTGCAGGACATAGTATACACCATATTATCAATTAAGCCATGCGAATTGAAATTTGGCCCTCTTATTACACATGTGATTCGGATATGGCGTGAAACACCACAGAAATAATATTCTAACCAACATAAATGGCATAGCCATACTCCCCTATTCAATAACAATGCACTCCTTATTGGAAAACGACCTATCAGATACCCCAAATGGGAAAATCAGGGCATACATACATTGGACAATGTTTTCAACAAACAGGGTTTTTGTAGCTATCAAGATATCAACAAATTTAACCTCACCAGTTCCACATATTATTTCTACGCACAGTTATTGGAATGTTTGAAGGCTCATGGAGTCCCATTAAAGAGACCAATTGAGCACCACAGATATCACAAATTCTTCTATGAACGAGAGACATTGAGAGGCTTTGTATCTGACTTTTATCATTACTTACTAACGTCTTCGTATGGAATCCTTCCCCTAGACTCAGTCTGGAGGAGGGATATACCAGACTTGGAAGTAGATTTGGATTGGCAAGAAGTCTGGGCAAACGTTCGAATTGCGTCATGCAACCCGGATCCAACCCGGACATCAACAAATTAATCTTAATTATATTCATAGGACATAACTGACTCCTATAAGATTGAACAGAATGGGACTTAGACAAGATTCTCTATGTTCCTCATGTACAAATGGTGATGAGGGTACATTTATGCATATGTATTGGGATTGCCCACCTGTTAAGATATTCTGGGAAGAAGTGACCCTGCAATTATCAGAATTTTTTTTTCTGAACATACCTGTACAGCCCTCTGTATTGCTGTTGAATGATGTTTCTCAGTTTGCAGCCTCTATACAGCTAAAGAGACTAGTTTTGTCCGGTCTCACAGCAGCTAAAAAGCTGATAGCATCACGATGGATTCAACCGGATAAAATGTGCCGGAAGGTATGGGTTCTTACCTATCTCGATGTGATTTATCTAGAGATATCTACAGCAAGAATTTTAGGTGTCAGTGAAACCAGCATTGCAATCTGGTTAAAAGTGGTGGAGAGAATAAAGGCTAGCATATGAATTGTAATTCCTGGTTAGAAACAAATGAAAATGGATGGATTATCCAAGTGGGGGTCCTGGAGGGAAGAGCGAGCAAGAGCATATGTATGTATTGTATTGGATTGCAAGTATTAGGTATATATCAAATCAAATTTATTTATAAGGCCCGACAACACACGTTAATGTCCCCATGGGCCGTACAGGTCTTCTTTAAACAAGTCAAGAAGAAAACATAACAATAAGTCAAGAACAGAACAAGAACACCATAAGGTCCAAAATTTTTTAGATAAATGCAAATAAATGAAAGAATGCAAGCACTCCCAGACATACCCCACGCGAAGGTAAGGAAAAACTCACTAAAACCTAACAATAGGGAAAAATGCTCCACAGGCAGTGTGGAGGAGAGAAACCTTAGAAGGGCCATTCAAGGGGGGATCTCCCTTCTTAGATGTCGGTGATAGTAGTGTTGCAGACTAACAGTTGGTAAGCATGCACTCAAGTGTGTAGTGAAACACAGATGAGTGCATGCAATAGCAACTGAACATTTTGAAAGATTAAAGATAGAGCTAATAGCGATAGCAACTGAACATTTTGAAAGATTGAAGATAGAGCTGATAGCGGATCTATTTGAGGCACAGGGGCGGCGCAAAGAGGGTCATGTCCTCCCCGTCTTAGTCACGGGACATTCAACACTCCGGTCATTGCTCAGGGACAGCCGGAGACAGGGAGATAGGGGGCGGCGCAGAGAGGGTCGCGAACTCCCCGACATCATCGCGGGACGTCCGGCACTCCGGTCACCACTACGAGACCTCCGGAGACAGGGGGGCACGCAGAGGGGGGTCGCATCCTCCCAGCCTTCATCACGGGACGTCCGACACTCCGGTCAGCACTCCAGGACAGCAACTCACAGGGGGACAGGGAGACGGGACAGGTGTTAGACAGCTCATGTGATTGTAGTGGGCGGACATAGCAATAGATACAAGTGGTAAGCATATATGTGAATGGAGTAGATATATGAAGTAAGCATATTATGTGAATAGAATAGAAGTACTTAACCCAGCAATGAAACCGCGTTGACTGTTAATCTGTTAACAGTCTGTTAATACTGTTAATCAGTTGACAGGACCACGGACAGACGACGGTAAGTAACTGATCCAAGGCCTCGGTGGTGCATGTAGAGAGTCACTGCAATCTTGGCCAAGACCCCGAGGCATCCATCACCTTAGTCAGCGCTAGGAGACGGGCACTCAGAGAGATGGGGGAGGGAGGGAGGGGGGGGGGGGGTGGGAAGGGGGGAGGGAGGGGGGGGGGAAGGGGGGGGGAGAAGTTAGAGAGTTCCCATGTTTGTGGTGCTGCACAAGAGCAGACATGTAGTACCCTGTAGTGCCATGTAGTACCATGTAGTACCTTGTAGTGCCATGTAGTACCCTGTAGTACCCTGTAGTGCCATGTAGTACCATGTAGTACCCTGTAGTGCCATGTAGTACCATGTAGTACCCTGTAGTACCCTGTAGTGCCATGTAGTACCCTTTAGTGCCCTGTAGTACCATGTAGTACCATGTAGTACCCTGTAGTGCCATGTAGTGCTATGTAGTACCATGTAGTACCCTGTAGTGCCATGTAGTACCATGTAGTACCCTGTAGTGCCATGTAGTACCATGTAGTACCCTGTAGTACCATGTAGTGCCCTGTAGTACCATGTAGTACCCTGTACCCTAACTAAACTAGACAGATTAATCTAAAGGTCAGTCCCCGACCAGGTGAGATCAGGGTAGGTTGAAGGAGAGAGAGAAAAGATGAGTCTTAAGCAGGGATTTAAAAGCTTCGACAGAGCAGGCGCCCCTGATGACGGCAGGTAATTTGTTCCACAGGTAGGGAGCGCGGTAGACAAAGGCTCTGTGGCCGGCGGATTTCTTTTTAACCCTAGGGATCGATAGAAGCCCCGCATTTTGTGAGCGCAGAGCACGAGCGGGCGAGTATCGGGAGATGATATCGGATAGATAGAGCGGTGCAAGCCCATTTAAAATTTTGTAGGTGAGGAGTAGCACTTTAAAGTCAGATCGGGCTTGGATAGGAAGCCGGTGTAGGGCGGACAAAACTGGTGTGATGTGATCAAATTTTCTAGTTCTAGTTAGTATCCGTGCAGCCGCATTTTGCACAAGTTGAAGATTTTTGATGCTTGAATTAGGTAGGCCTGAAAAAAGTGCATTACAGTAGTCCAGACGTGATGAGACAAAAGCATGAATCAGGGTTTCAGCATCAGCCAGAGTTAAAATGGGGCGAATTTTTGCGATATTACGAAGATGGAAGAATGCAATTTTGGTGAAATTTTTTATATGTGCATTAAATGAGAGGGAGGAATCAAAAATATATCTCATAAACTACATTTATATTGATTCAAATGGAATGTATAGTCCTGTGATTTACTTTGGATATTTACTGTTAATGCTCGTGTGTCTAATTTTATGTCATGTTTAAAAAATAATTAAAAAAATATATATAAAATAAAATAAAAATAAAAGGAAGGGAAAAAAGGACACTTTAAGAAAAGAACTTGTGATTATTGCATAGTATAGATCAGGGGTCAGCAACCTTTTTGACATGGAGTGCCTATTTGAAATATAGTTGTAACTAGTGTGCCTCAACAATATTCCATGCGTCGTATTTTTTTTTCTCTCATAATCAGGTCTTTTTAATGATAATTCTTACATTATTACATCATTATTGTTATTGTTATTATTAACAATATTATTATGATGGTTGTATCAACCCTAAATCTGAGTTGGGGGGGGGAATGCAATGCAGACAAATGGCTGCATACAGTGCGACCATTTCACTCACATTTGCCCATTCATTTTTGGACACATCGGTGTGTGTACTGTACGTGTGCTGTCATAGCTCCACCTACAGGCCTAATGGAGAACTGTAAACAAATAAATAATAATAAGTTACCCAAACTTAAAAATATTGAGTTCAGTTACTGGGCTCAGTTTTCAATCCATAATAAGTTAACAGAAAAATAAGTACACAACCACATTATTTCAACCTAATAAAACTATGTTTATTGTCATTGTTTTAAGAACACAAGTTGACTTGGTAATACTCACATTTTGAGTAAGAAAAATGGCTTTTAACATGTGCAATGTTCAATGAAATAATAGAAAAATAAATAATAAAATGTGTTGATTAAGCACTGGTCACAATGGTGACCGTAATAATGTTTTTGTTATAAGGCTCTGCAAATGTTACTGAATGATGTAGCAATGCTAAATTGAAATAATAAACAAATAAAAGGTTTCAATTAAATATGTGTGCTATTGTCACATGACACAGCTCAGAAGCTCAGAACACAGGACACCTCAGAACACAGCTTCATCTAACGAGGCGTCGCAAGGTTTAAGTTTAACTGAGGCTAACGTTAACATGATGGCACACACACAGTGCACACACAAAGCACACCCTCCTCCTCCTCCTCCTCCAATCTCTCCGAGAGAGAGAGAGAGAGAGAGAGAGAGAGAGAGAGAGAGAGAGAGAGAGAGAGAGAGAGAGAGAGAGAGAGAGAGAGAGAGAGAGAGAGAGAGAGAGAGAGTTCAGAATCAGCACCACATGCACAGTGGACAGCTCCCCTAGCCCTACACATACACATGCCGCGTATTAATAATATATGCGCGATTGTGCGTATGCTCTATTATGCGTAGAGCCCTGCATATGCACGTTCAAGTTGCATCAACATGCAAACCGATGTATAGGAAAATAAACAGCAGCCTACCTGTCGCGTCAGTGTTTTGCCTGGCTGAGCTCCGGTTATTTGGGGGGTGTAATTAGTCACTTTAAGCTGGACACATGCTTCGGAGTGGTCGGTTGTCAATCGACTCCGGGAGGGGTTGAGCACGTACTTCATGTGCGAAAAGATCTGCTCACAGAGGTATGTTGACCCGAAGACCGTCAGCAAAGCCATTGCAACGTTCCGTTGACATGGTGGGGATATCTTTTATCCTTGCTTTTATTGTCTCTTTATTTGGCAAGCCTTCAAACAAAACATATGAGGTACAGATAAAAGCCTCCTTAATATACGTCGCCATCCGTGAATGGCTTTCCACGTTTTGCAATGCAATGAGCAATGCGATAGCAATTGCTTCAGTTGCGTGTTTTTTAGCGCTTGTGAACACTTTGCTGGCTTGCTTCCCATACCTGGCGACGGCACGTTTAATGGATTCTGCCTTATCCGCCTGATCCTTGAAACTTGTTTTATGCTTAGTCTCGAAATGGCGTTTCACAGATTATGTTTGGCAAACTACATTTTCCAAACAGAAAGAACACATAGCACGGTCCTTCTGACGGTCCACAAACCCGTAATCGTCTGTCCACGAGGGCTGGAATGTGCGAATTTGCTTTGATTTCTTAGCGGGGGTTGCCATCATGACACTGCACAGAGTCCTCAGCACTGTGTGTTACCTGGCGCGACTGCCAGACCCGGCGCCATGGGCGGGCATTGGGGGGCCTGGCCCGCCCACTGAGTCAGCTGTGCCCACCCTGAATTTTTTTTTTTTTTTTTTTTTTTTTTTTTTCAATCAAAGTCGACTATCCACATCCTTAGTCGGGGACAGCCCTAGTGGGCACTGATGTCAACAACAACACTACTGAAGCTAGCACGGCACTCTGTGATAATTCGTTTTCTACCCTCAAGAACATCTTTACAGAACATCACCTTAGTATGCTTCATCGCCGCAAGGCCAATTTAATTCAGTTGGCATTTGAGAAGGACTTAACAAAAAAGTTCAGGAATGAGTGGAGGGGCAGTGTTTTAAGAAGATTTCACTCTGTCCCCAAACGCCGCTTGCCGCTCTACTAATGATGGTGAGTAGCCTGTGGAGGAATTTTGTTTGCTTTTTTATGCACCTTATTTTTGTCAGTTCAGTTCAGTTTGTCAGTGAATTCAGAAGTGTTGAATAAATGGAGACTTTTCAAAGATATAGAATAGAATAGAATAGAAATGTATTATCCTGAGGGAAATTTGACACTGCAAATCACTCAACATTAAACATTTAGACAGAACAAGTCACGAATAAGAATAACAAAACAAATGGCCTAAGAATAGAATAAAATGAAATAGAATAAAAATAGAATAAAAGATACAGTAAATAAATACAGTAAAAATATACTGAAGTCTACAGTAGGTATAATATTGCACAGTGCTGTTTAAAAAGTAAAAGTCCAGGAAGATGGTAACTGTCACTCTGTGCTCAGTGATGCAGTGAGGCACAGTGATGCATTGTATAGTCTGATGGCTGTCGGAATGAAGGACTTCCTGTGCCGTTCAGTGCTGCATTTAGGTAGTGTGAGCCTATAACAATACATGCTCCTCCTGTCAGCCAAGTCTGTGTATAGTGGGTGGGAGGGGTTTTCCCTGATGGCCTGGAGCTTAGCAAGGCTCTTCCTCTCCGCCACCCTCGCTAGGGCGTTCAGCTACACCCTAACCACGCTACTGGCCTTCCTGACCATCTTATCCAGCCTGTCTGTGTCCCCTGCTCTCAGTCCGCTGCCCCAGCAGGTCTGTTATATATATCCGTTCAGTCTGTTTTTGTATAAGTGAATGTTCTTAAGATAGAGAAATTAGATTTTTCAATTGCCTCTCTGCTGTTTAGTTCAGCACCGTGGGCAGCGCCAAGCAAGCCACAGCGCCGTTGTCCCAGCTGAAACGTATAAAAGGGAACCTGTGTTGAAAAACCATTGTGCCCCCCCGAGAAAATGTTATGCCCCCCCACTAATTTGTTTCTGCAGCCTGGTCTGGCGACTGCTGCGGGAGGCCGGCGGGAGGCCGGCTACAGCGGAGCACATGGGAACAGCTGATTGCTGTCATAATATAGGGGTGTGCAGAACAGTCGACTTACAAAAAAGAACCTGTGGGAGGATTTCAACAAGAGATATGCGACAACAGTAAAAAGTAAAAAAAATATATAATAATAATAATAATAATAATAATAATAATAATAATAATAATAATAATAATAATAATAATAATAATAATAATAATAATAATAATAATAATAATAATAATAATAATAATAATAATAATAATAATAATAATAATAATAATAATAATAATAATAATAATAATAATAATAATAATAATAATAATAATAATAATATATATATATTTTTTTTTATGCTGAAGTAAAAACTGTATATTGTATAGTAGTGTACACAGGACCCAGTGCCTTTAAGTGATTTATTAACATGTCTATTTTATCATGTCTATTCTACTTATTTTATTACTATTTACTATTATTACTATTGTATTTTTGCACAATCGTAGTGGGCATGGCCAACCACATTTCACTGTATGCCCTGGTATGTTTGTGATGAATAAACCTCTTGAATCTTGAATCTTGAATCTTGATCATCAACGGTGCGGTGGTGGAGAGAGTGAGTGTGCACATCACAGGGGACCTCTCCTGGAACACCAACACTGCATCACTGGCCGAGAAAGCTCACAGAGTAAATTTCGCAGTAAATTTTACTCAAACTGAGTACATTTTACTCAAACTCAGTTTTACTCTGCGAAATTTACTATGCAGCAGCGCCTCTACTTTCTCCACAAACTGAGAAGAGCTGGAGCCTCAGTTCCCATTGTGTCTCCTTCTACCAGGCCACCATCGAGAGCCTCCTGACTAGCTGCATAACCGTGTGGTATGGCGGCTGCACGGCATCCTGCCGCAAGACCCTGCAGCGCACGGTCAGAGCAGCTGAGAGGATCGTTGGTGCCCCCCTCCCCTCCCTCCAGGACATTTATAACACACGCCTGGCCCGCAAAGCTCCGCATTGTGGGTGATCACCAACCCCTTACAGCGCTTCTTCAGTCTCCTGCCCTCTGGGAGAAGAATGAGGAAACTCCGAGCTAGGACTGACTAGCAGACTGAAACACAGCTTCATCCACCAGGCTGTCAGGAAGCTGAACTCTCTCCCAGCCCCCCCCCCCCCCCCCCCCCTCTTACTCTGCCCCCACAGACTCGGGACTAGGAACCCCCCCCCCCCCACTGACACACACACCATCCCACAGACACACACTGCCACTTTACTTAACTCACTGCCACTTTATTTTACTATGTACTACTTCTGCTAGAAAATATTTGCACTAAGCTCATTTTAGCTCATTTTAATTACTGTTTATATTGTACATATCTTGCAGTCATGTATATTGTGTGTTGTATATTGTGTCCTATACTGTATGTTACTTTTGTGTTTATATTGATAGTTATTTTTAGTTCATTAATATCTAATATCTTACATTTAAGCTCCTCTGGTCAAATCATGATCATCTCCCCCACTCTGGATGTGCATCTGTGACCAAGCTCTGATGACCTGTGTGACCTGATGACCAGTGCATGAACAACCCCCTGCGCCCCCCGTTTGCTACATCCATTTTGATTTGTCAGGGCTGTGAATGTTTTATTGTCTCTGTTTCTCTCTCTCTACATCTGGATGCCTCATCCATCTCTCTCTCTTTCATCCCTCGCTCAGCCCCCCCCCCCCCCATGCCTCTTGAAGAGTTCATGTGTAAACATGCCCCCACCCCCCTCTTTCACACACACACACACACACACTCACACATACACACACACACACACACACACACAAACAAGCACACACACACACAAACACACACACAGACACACACACAGACACACACACACAAACCACAGGCCAGTGAGGAGGGGCAGACCTGAACATAATATCAGATTAATCTCCAAACCAGACCATGTATGGCAATGCCTGTCGGATCATCCATTATTAATAATAATAATAATGGATTGGATTTATATAGCGCTCTTCGTGACACCCCAGAGACCCCAGAGCGCTTACAGAGTCCATTATTCGTTCATACACAGTCATACCGGTGGTGGTAAGCTACAATTGCAGCCAGAGCTGCCCTGAGGCAGACTCACGGAAGTGTGGCAAATAGTCATCGCCTACGGCCCCTCCGACCACCACCAACATTCATTCACATGCATACACATTCATACGAGGCAAGTAGGTTAAGTGTCTTGCCGAAGGACACAACGGCAGTGGGATGGACATGGGCTTGAGCGGGATTCGAACCACCAACCCTTCGATCATTGCACGACCCGCTCTACCCCTGAGCCACGCCGCCCCACAATATGGAATTGGACATTGGACATTGGACCTCCCTATATATGGAACTGCCACAAGAGTATATAAATCGCTGTCATGTATCATTCTAGAGGCTCTCAGCCCCGTGGAGGGCTGGGCTCCAGGACTGTTTCTCTTCTCCGTGTGTTCCAGACAATAAAAAACACAGATTGAATTCACCTTTGTCTTTTGAATCTCTGTTCAGCTGGCTCATACATATCAATCCAAAGGACTTGGGCTTTTTGATACTATCAAATGGAGGCGCTGCTGAGATTGATTTTGGGCCAGCTGACGGACACCAAGAAGGAGCTTTTTCTTCAGTAACAGAACGAGAACTCCTGAAATCAAAAGGAGACATGGAGAATGGCAAAAAAGAGACGTTGCAGAAGATCCAGACATTCACTAACAGCTGTCTGCGGCGCGTCTTCAGAATCAGCTGTGGCAGAGAGGGAGGTCAGCAGGCAGTCTGTGCTGGTCAGTAAGGGCTCTCTCAGTGGAGAGATGCCAGCAGCAGCCCCTCAGACGTCCGAGACCCAGACCACCAGACGGCCCTCGCCGTCCTCCGTGGAGACCAAGAGACAGGCTGGAGGAGGAGGCAGTGAAGCCACAGGGGCCAAAACGCCCCATATCTCCTCGGCCCAGCGAGGCCAAGCACCGCAGCCTGGTACAGATCATCTACGACAAGATGGAAAAACAGCAGGAGGAGAGACACTGAGGCAGAGCTGAAGAGACGGGGTACCAGCTGGGGAGAGGTGGAGAAGACAGCCCAAAGACACTGAGGCAGACCAGAAGAGACACCTTGCCCAGAACTGCACCCTGGAACGGGGATCTTTCTCTAAAGAGAGGAGACCTTGCCCTAGAAGACGGGACCAGCCCAAAAAGGGGGGTGCACTGTAAGAGAGGGAAGGATGCGTCCTAATAGAGGTTAGGTGTACCTGAGTAAGGGGGCGTAGGGGTTAGGTGTAGTTATTTTGAAAGTTTACTGAAGCAATTCAAATCTGTGTCTCTCTCTTTTCTCTCTCTCCCGCACCCCCCCCCCCCCTCTTCTCTCTCTCTCCTCTCTAACTGTTGTTTATTTTTCTTCTCGTTAGGTATGATGTGTTTAATGGTTGATGATCGGCAGGTACAGGTCCATTAATGAACTATTGTGTTGACATATTTAATTTTAATGTCAAAAGGGGGATTGATAGTTATTTTTAGTTCATTCATATCTAATATCTTACATTTAAGCTCCTCTGGTTAAATCATGATCGTCTCCCCCACTCTGGATGTGCATCTGTGACCAAGCTCTGATGACCTGTGTGACCTTATGACCAGTGCATGAACAGCCCCCCCCCCCCCCCCTGCGCCCCCCGTTTGCTACATCCCTTTTGATTTGTCGGGGCTGTGGATGTTTTATCGTCTCTGTTTCTCTCTCTCTACATCTGGATGCCTCATCCATCTCTCTCTCTCTCTCTTTCATCCCTCGCTCAGCCCCCCCCCCCATGCCTCTTGAAGAGTGCATGTGTAAACATGCCCCCACCCCCCTCTTTCACACACACACATACACACACACAGACACACACAAACCACAGGCCAGTGAGGAGGGGCAGACCTGAACATAATATCAGATTAATCTCCAAACCAGACCATGTATGGCAATGCCTGTCGGATCATCCATTATTAACCACCTCCCTATATATGGAACTGCCACAAGAGTATATAAATCGCTGTCATGTATCATTCTAGAGGCTCTCAGCCCCGTGGAGGGCTGGGCTCCAGGACTGTTTCTCTTCTCTGTGTGTTCCAGACAATAAAAAACACAGATTGAATTCAACTTTGTCTTTTGAATCTCTGTTCAGCTGGCTCATACATATCAATCCAAAGGACTTGGGATTTTTGATACTATCAATATTGTCGGGGTTGGTACATGACCGAGAGGGGGCTGTTACATGACTGAGAGGGGGGCTGGTACATGACTGAGAGGGGGCTGGTACATGACTGAGAGGGGGCTGGTACATGACTGAGAGGGGGCTGTGGTACATGACTGAGAGGGGGGCTGGTACATGACTGAGAGGGGGCTGGTACATGACTGAGAGGGGGCTGTGGTACATGACTGAGAGTGGGTTGGTACATGACTGAGAGGGGGCTGTTACATGACTGAGAGGGGGGCTGGTATACATGACTGAGAGGGGGCTGTGGTACATGACTGAGAGGGGGCTGGTAGATGACTGAGAGGGGGCTGTGGTACATGACTGAGATGGGGCTGGTACATGACTGAGAGGGGGGCTGGTATACATAACTGAGAGGGGGCTGGTACATGACTGAGAGGGGGCTGTGGTATATGACTGAGATGGGGCTGGTACATGACTGAGATGGGGCTGTGGTACATGACTGAGAGGGGGGCTGGTACATGACTGAGAGGGGGCTGGTACATGACTGAGAGGGGGCTGTGGTACATGACTGAGAGGGGGCTGGTACATGACTGAGAGGGGGCTGGTACATGACTGAGAGGGGGGCTGGTATACATGACTGAGAGGGGGCTGTGGTACATGACTGAGAGGGGGCTGGTACATGACTGAGAGGGGGGGCTGGTATACATGACTGAGAGGGGGCTGGTACATGACTGAGAGGGGGCTGGCTGGTACATGACTTTACATGACCAGTTAATTGTAATCATCTCTCTCTCCTTATGTCTAGTCAAGCCAGGTTGTGGAGGAGAGAGACAGGGATGACCAGGCTATAGACTACTTTGCCCATCCTGAGCCTGCTATGATGCAGGTGTTTTACATCACCACCCAAAACAAGATGCAGCCAAGAGCGAGTGAGTACACTGGTCCACTTGCACTGGTACACTTGTCCATGGCACTTACTACCCAGCTTTGTAGTGGTTTGGGGGAATAGTACAGTAGGTATGCTTATTTAAGGGGACCGCAAGGATGGTGTACTGGTGGGTGGTGTCCGACCGATTATGGTGGGCCAGTCTGGCCCAAAAATGCCAGGGCCAATTTTTGGTCCCAGTCCAGCCCTGCCCCCGACACTCAACTAACCGCCTCGGCCAGTCCTTCATACCAGTGGGCAGGGACTGCTGCCAGACATCCAACTACAACTACTAGGAACCTAAAAAGACAATAATACTACCTTATGCATACTGCACCTTATGTGAATACTGTATACTTCAGTTAGTTAGTTAATTATATTGATTATATTGTTATATTGTTTACACTGCTTCTTTTTACTACCTGTACCCCCCCCCCCCATCCCCCATGCTGCTATGATGCCTGGATTTCCCCAAGGGGATCAATAAAGGAATATCTTTTCTTATCTTATCTTAAAGAAAGGGAGGAACAATGAAGAAGTGAAGAGAGGAGAAGAGGGAGAGTGGAAGATAAAGAGACAGGCCCTTATCTGCAACTTTGATGACACTGTTTACTTTCTCATGTTTTAGAGGTTTTTTGTTTGTTTTTTATATTCAGATACAGTTGTAATACCTATATTTATGTCTTTCTAGTATTACCCTGCCCGTGCCTGTACCTCCCCTCCCCCATGCTGCTTTGATTCCCAAATTTCCCCAAGGGAATCAATAGAGGAATATGTTATTTTATCTTGTAAATTAGGGGCTCAAGAGGGTTGTGAGAGATGTTCTCAAATCAGTGCATCTTCTGATTAAAATATTTTTAAAAATACAGGCAACTCTCTCTGGAGTGTGTTTACATGCTCATTAATATACTGTAACAGATACAGTACGTGCTAACATAGCTACCGGCTACAGACTTAAGACTAGATAAGTTTACCAATATGCCCATACTATGAACCATCAGTTGTCGGAATATTGTGAGTATTACGATGGGAACTGAAAATCATGTGGACCACAAAATCTGATCATAAACGGGATAAAGACGATATCCCAGCCATCATATTCAGGTTTCTAGTCGCAGGCAGTTGTCCTTGTCTGCCAGATGACCCCAGGACCCACAAAACCCCAAAACCTGACGTGTCATTTTAAAAAGATACATTGTCTGTCAATCTCATAATTAGATTGTTTGTGTGTGAAAAGTGTACCCTTTTGGATACAAGAATTGTGTCCGACAGCAGCGATTTACATGTTGAAGGGCACCTTTCTGAGAGCAGCATGTAGCCTAAAGGATGCCTAGGATGATATTAGTAACACTTCATTAACCATCAGGTCAGAATGCCCTCAGACAAGAATAGGACGGGTATAGTTGGTGAGTCAGAATCAATATGAAGCAGATTTGTGAGTGAGTGAATGAATGTTTGCCATATTATATAACATATTTCATCCATGGTTGAAAAGGCAGGTCCTGTTAGCAATGCCCTTTTCTAAAGGACATTTGGGCCTTGGTTTGTTTATTTATCTAACCTCATTCTAATTGAAAAAAGCATGCAGGGAGAGTGATAGCAGGGAGAGGAAGTCCTGGTCGTTGCAATAGCAACTCCTACTGGCCATTCAGCAGGGATAAGATTCCTTTGTTGATCCCCTTGGACAAATCCGGGTGTCATAGCAGCATGGGGGATGGGGAGGGGGGAGGTACAGGTATAAATATAGGCAATCAAATCTGATCTGAATATAAAAAGAGACAATTTAAATAAACAATGTAAACAATATAATTAACTCTGAATATAAGAAAGTATAGTAAACAGTGTAATCCAGTGTTTCTCAAAATGGGGGGCGCGCCCCCCAGGGGGGGCGCAGAGGCATGACAGGGGGGGCCTTGAGATTAAAAAAAAATAAAAAAAATTACAGAAAATTATCACTAAAGTGCTATCTGTTGCAGCTGCACTGTTCTCCATGAAAATACCATTTCTCAAAATCTGAAAATCATTATTTAATAAAACACAGAAAAGGATCACCAAGACTTCCGGTTTGACGACAGTATGTGACAGTCGCATCTGTCACAAGCTCCGCTCCAGTTTTTGTTAATTTCGCTTAAAAACCTACTTTATACAACACTAATGTGTTTAAACCTCGACGTATAAATGAACTAAGACCTTCAACTAACTATATCAACAGTGAAACGCAGCATGCCAGCAAAGAAAGATAACTCAAAAAGCCGTGAAGCAGATTCTCCAACGGTAGACGGTGCGGTGACACGTTCCACAGTGAAGGGAAAGGCAGACGCTATTGAGAATAAAAAGCCCAACAATCGCATGGATTCCAACATTCCTACGACCTCAGCCGAGACAGTCATGGAGAGTATTTCACCCGACTTCAAAACGCTGATGACAGCTATGATGAAGATCTTAACCGACAAGGTTAATGATATTGCTAGAGCTGTGGATAGAGCCAAGGCTAAGGGCCCGGGTCCACCTATCTCACATTTTCACCTGAAAAACGCTGGCAGTGTGCCCGGTAGTACTGGGGCGGGCGCATGCGGTGAGAAAAAAAGTTCAGCAAGTTTAAACTTTAAAAGCTGGTGCGGCCGCACAATAAAGCTGAAAGGCGCTGAAAAAAGAAGCCGACTGCAGCGCACTTCCGCATACGGCCCCTCCCCATTGGAATACATTGAAAAAAGACGCGTGCGGTCATAAATATGAGGCAGGTGGACGCGAGCCCTAATGCTAGCGCATTTAAGATAGCCATAGAGGCTAAACTTGAAGATATCAAGACACAGGTTGTAGCACAATCCGATCCCATAACGGCGGTTGCAAATACTGGGATCGAATACTCACGGAAACAAGACGAGAAGAATAAGGAACTATTTGAAACTATCACCGAAGTATCGAAGGAAATGCAACTGGAAAACAAACAGCTCCGGCAGATGATCCATGACAACAAGGAGGAAAACTTGATCCATCTGCTAGAAATAGAACGGCACACCCGCAGATTTAACCTCCGTATAGTGGGTTTGGATGAATCAGTCAACTGCACAGATGACAAGTTTGCTGCAGTGCTAGTCGAAATCCTAGGTTCTGAAATCCTATCCACAGAACCGATAGTGGACAAACGCTACAGAATTGGCACCGCAAACAGGGGAGGAAATTAGGCCCTTTTACTCGCCAAATGCGAGTATTATTTATGTTTGGCGAGTGATTCATGAAGAGCACTCGCCACACTGGCGAGTAGTAAACTAAACAAAACAAAAAAAATCATTCTGCAATCTGCTGATCGCTCACCGGCACAAGCCAAACTCTGACTCCCCCCTTATGATTCCTCCCATTTGCGCCTCATAATAATCCATAACCAATGAACATCATTGTTGCACTCTAAGCTCCTCCAATGAACACTTGTTTTCTAGAAGATGCCACCCATCTAGGGGAAGTGGACAGACCACTGCGCCCTACAGACTCCTGTCACCGGCTTGACAACGTAGACAAAAACACATCAGTGGATGAAAATAATTGCATGTAGAGTCGTCGCTTTCGGATATCAGTACGGTCTGACATAGGGGTGAACAACAGCATGCGACGCGTCTCCTTCGAGTCGGATGACAATGACAAGTGGGCGTGAGGCTAACGATTCTATAGCCCCTTTCGTGACTGCGATACACAGTCACTGACTTCCACGTTACTAGCCATGTTAATGTGCACATCAAGCACTGGTTAAAGACGAGCGGTGGGTCCAAAATATATCAGATATAAATTTCAAAGGTACTCACCGTTGCATTAGGGTTTCACACACACACGCGGCAGGGTTTGAAAGCTCAGCGTTGCTAATAAACATTTTAAATAATTTTTATAAACGAGTAAGAAAATTACTGAGCTAGCCTTGGCTAAGATGGCTGCTACCGCATTTTCACGCAGGAGCGCTGCGATTGCTGGGCGCACCAGGCACGTGACAAAGCAGCCAGCAATCACAGCGCTCCTGCGTGAAAATGCGGAAGCAGCCATTTTAGGCAAGGCTAGCTCAGTGATTTTTTTACTTGTTTATAAAAATGATTTTAAAATGTTTATTAGCAACGCCGAGCTTTCAATGCAGCCAAGTGACATTTTATTATTACCGAATTATTACCGGGTTTCCCCCCATATCACCACTCGCCCATATGCCCTTCACAACGGTGATGTTGTCATACTTGTCATTCAGAATACAACTGCTGAACCCCTAGCGTTGACATGAGATTCGATTCCAATGTATTGTCATCATACAGCACAAGTACAGTACAACCAGAATACATTTGGCATCCAACCAGAGTGCAAATGTAACAAGTCAAGTTCAAGTTGTTTTATTTAGCTATTACATTACAGTGAAATGCTTGGTTCTTTCACTGCCCAGCCCAGTCCAGCCCAACCCAGTCCAACTTAGACCAGCCCAACTTTCCCTGCCCAACCCAGTCCAGCCCAGCATCTTTCACTGCCCAGTTCAGCCCAACCCAGTCCAGAATAGTTCCCTCTTTCATGTTAATATGCGATATCCTAATATTTTGAAGAGTAGAGACGGTGTGATTAATATATGTTTTATGCTAATATTGTGAAGAGTAGAGACACGTATTAATGTTTTATGGTAATAAATATTTTAAAGAGTAGAGACACAGTGTGATTATTACTATGATTGAAAATCTATTTAGACAAAGACATACAAAGAAGTAATTATCACAATTAGCGATTTATTTATGGCTGGTAAAAAATCTGTTTGGCTGGTAAAAAAAATCATATACTCGCCAGTTGGCTGGTAAGCCAAAAAGTTTGTTTCCTCCCCTGACCGCAAACTACAACAACAACAACAACAACAACAAGGAAAGAGTGATCATTGCTAGTCTACGGGAAACTGCAACAAGAGACGCGATTATCAGGGAATCACGCAAGAAATGGGGAAAACTGATGTACAAAGGGAAAAAAGTATGGTTCTATGAAGACATGTGCAAGGCAGCCATAACTCTGCGGGCCCACTACAAGGGTGTAGTACACCGGCTATATGAGAAAGGTCTCCACCCCGTCTTACGGTATCCAGCTATTCTTTCCATAGTGGAGGGAGAAGGAAAGAGATTCGTGCTACGTTCGCTTGAGGCGGCAGAAGATTACATGAAGAATATAAAAAGTAGATGACAAGATTCATCTTTCATGGATAAATCTACAATTGCATGGACATCAAAAACGGCATCATACAAGCTTTTGACAACATTGAGGAATAAGCAATTTGATATAAAACGCTAAACACCATATATATATAGATTCATGGTAATATGCAGGTCATGATCTGATACCGACCATTTTGGAACATTCTAGAATTTTTTATTGTATTTTTCTTACTTGAAGGCTATGAGTCATATCGGAATATTCTGGAATACACTGGATTGTTATTGTTCTATGGCACGAGGAATGTACTGGAACATTAAAACAACAATCTGCAAGTCACGAGCGGCTGATAGCACTCTGGAATACAATACCTTTTTCAATGATGGCCCCGGGAAATAACGTTAGGTTATGACTATAACCAAGTTCTGTTAATAGTGGTGACGCTCGGCGTCACTCATGCACTGTCCTCGCACACGTGAACGCGCACTGAATAAAGACCACAATGTACCTTTAATCCCAATATTTGTCTGACCACACCCCTATCAGCTCACCTACATAAGCAGGTGTGTGGTCACCTGCTCTCCTCCTTCCCAAGCTTTCACCACAAGGTGAGATCAAGGGCTGCAGCGGCGTCGGACGCCGAGCGTCACCACTATTAACAGAACTTGGTTATAGTCATAACCTAACGTTCTGTATCATAGTCGGTTCCGCTCGGCGTCACTCATGCACATAGGGAGGCCGAGCGGAGCCACCGGCCGACAAATACATCCCGCTGAAGGCCCCCCACAACCATCAGAACAGGGAGGGCCGAGCCCCCCGACCCTCCCTAATGGAGGGCACCCCCCCTATTGGAGGTTTCCTGGGAGGGCGACGGACCCGACCGTGCAAAGAGGCACTCAAGCAACTCAACGCACAGGGTGAGCAGACCGTGGCCTGACCCCACGACTACACACACGCACAACCCGCATGCCACCCGGGAACGAACGGAGGGAACAACCTCGTTTACTGGCCCCAGAATCACGGGGTCAAGGGCAAACCCAACCCCGTGGCAAGGCCGTAGCAGCGGAGCGCGAAGGAAGGCCCAGACCCACCAAAGGGACTGGACCCCCTGGAACGGGGGCCCGGAGAAGTCCATGATGCCAGCATCAAGACCCCACCAGGTGGGCACTTAGTGACCCCGCCCCCCACATCGCCAGCGTATTCGGACAAAGGCCCCTCAGCCGAGCGGGCCCTGTCCCCCCAATAGTACACCGCCTGGCACACTGACCCTGCAGAACAGGCAGTCAGCATGGCCGTAAGCACACAAAAAAGGTTAACCAACGGAAGCAGGCAGCGCACCGGGGAAAAACCAGGCAACAGGCTGTTAACCCTAGCCTGGAGACTGCGGACGAGACAGGCGCCAGAGGGGACAGCTGAACACAGCCGCCCCGGCGGAAGGGGCGTATGCTGGCGCTGTTGCATGACCAAGCCTCCATTTAAAAAAAAAACCCATCTAGAGGGGTTGAGGCAGAGAAGGCTGACACGATTGGCAGACGTCATGAACGTGCAGGGGCACCCTCAACCGGTGAACCCGGGAGTTGACACTGCTCCAACACACCAGGGAATCAACCACCTTGGTGTTACCCAATGCAGTGGTTGTTCCTATAACCCCTCAAGAAAAAACTCCAAAACACACCTGCAGGTATACACCGGCTATACCGCAGTACAAGTGTTTCAGTTTTCAAAAAAGGGTTAACCCAGGCCTACGGGTCGACGAAACATTACTTCGGACCGAGCCCGGCGATACGGGAAGCACAGGGTCACCAGAGGAGGTCAAAGACCACCCCAACAGGCCCCTCTTCGCCATGCGTGAGAGAGGAGCGAAAAAGAATGGAGAACCAGCCCCAAGCACACCGTACTTGGTATTCTCAGGCGGTCTCCCAACCAAGTACTAACCAGGACCAACCTGTGTAGCGGCCGAGATCTGACGAGATCGAGCGTGTACAGGTTGGCATGGCCGTAAGCCATTACAACAGTGCTGAGTTAAAAATGTACCCAACCAGGGTCTCCATAGCGCTTAACCCTGTGACACCCGGACCGACCTGGCATTTTTCCCCCTGAAAAAAGCCCAAGTCCCTCAGGGTACCAGAACAGCAGATCTGCATCCCCGGCGGACAGCGGGTTCAACTGATCCGGACCAGCGTGACCAGAACCAGTCCCGTGCCCTAACCATGCGACATGCCTACTCCAGGAGAAGGGGCAGATATGCGTGTTGATCTTAAACATGAAAAGAAGGCGCCACCCAGACGTTCGGGGCGAACAGCGCCCGGTGGCCCACCCCCAGGGCGTGAGACCCCTCTACATATGTTCAGATCCATTCCGTCATCATCCCCCAGATATGAACGAGAATCCGTCGACAACCAAAACAGGTCGTCGGAAGAGGAAAAACCTCCATCCCAGTTGCTTTATAAAAACGCCGTTTTAACCCCAAGCAATCAAGGCGTGCCAGTCAGTCGCCTGATTACAGAACACCCCGAGCTAGCACTATGCGTGCGTCGGGACACAACCACATCAATGAACAGGCTATTTAGACCCATCATTGAATCCCCAAGGCGCCCAGGGGAACGACAAGAGGGGTGTGATACTTCCTAACTCCAACTCTTTTTAAAAGAAAAGAAGGAAGCACCAACAGTATGTATCCCAGTCTACACGGCCGGGGGTAAATTTTTTTTACATTTTTACATGCCACCACCCTCCCATAGAGAGGAGACAGAAATCCCCAGAGAGACTTCCCACGCGAGCTGTACAGATTGAAAAGAATATATTGCACCTTGAGCCATGTAAAAGTTTGGTTTTAGGGCTCTCCGGGGAGGAGGCACTGAACCCATACACACTCAATAATCGAATTGAATCGAATACACACACAATAGAGTAGGACTCCTTCTTGAGGTTCCACTCACCTTATCAATCTGAGGAGGAGGCTCTGTACTCTGAGGAGGCTCCCTCACATGGAAGGAGAGTCCCAACTCACAGAAGGCCCGAATAGGAGCTTCGTGAGGAGGAGCCCTGACCACCCCCCATTTTAAACAGATCCATCATATGGACTTGAACAGCACACGGAAGTCCTACCAACAGAGACGCGCACGGTGACGTACTCTATGGCGGGGGAATTTCTGCGGTGCACACGCCCAATATTCCAGGGCGTGGGACCAGGAAACTCCCCCCCCCCCCCCCTACCCTGTAACGTGCCGAAACGCAACGTGACAGGAACCTTGCCAGGTGGGTTTACCCCTGACCAACAGAAAAAAAGGGGGAGGAAAGGTTACCAGTTCACCCCTTTACGACCCCACACCCATGATACGATGTAATGACAAAAAGAGAGTATGACACAGTCATAGTCAGCTCCATGAAGCGTCAACAGCTTCACACAGCGCATGTGCTAACCTGCTATCTGATTTTTACTAAGGAAAAAACACAGAATAGAGAGGGCTCCCCAAGAGCCCCGGTACCAAACTTACACATGTGCTTCTGTGGCCAGCCCAACCCAGTTGTAGGTCACATGACACACACAACCCATCATCACCTACAAAAAATGGCAAAAACACTCTACAGAGGAACGCCGTTTTTCATAATGAGAGAATACATAATTCTCGATTAGTATCGGCCACAGGCCTTGCTAAGCACACACGAAAAGCGACCAAACAATCTTTTCTTTTAGGAGAATAAAGTTTCTCAAGCAGTTTTAGCACAACCTCAGCAATCAAGCTAAGGGTTACATCGTATCCCTACCACACAGTGACACAATGTAGTGTAACAACATGTCTGCGAGGAGGATGAAGAAGTCCCCAGGGAACCAGGGGGAAAAACACAACCCTCCTACTTTACCCTTAATACGGCCAGTTGAACAGGTAAACCTGTTAATATGTGAACACACTGTTCATTGTCATTACAGGCTGAGAAAATAATCATTCTTTACTTTACTTTCTGTCACTAACCATAGCTTTATAGGTTAGTTTAACCCCCTTAGTTGTGAGTACACAGTACATAAACACACATGATGTTTCTCAACACAACAAACCAGATCATTTTCACATCTGTAACAAACAACCCGATTTGCATGGAGAAGCTAAATACCAGTGACAAGACAATTCACACATAACTCGCATTGTATCCTAAATGTAGTGCAGCAACACTCGTTTTGGAAAACATCGTTATTTACAAAACATTTAGAAGGGAAAGCAAGAAGAAGTGCTCAAGGTCTGGTCAGACCTTGCCTACCTTGAGCGCAGATCAAGCGAAACTGCAGCCTCTAACAAGTCACCGTAGTAAACACAGCCATTCTGTGTTGTCGACCTGGGCAGCGTCGCCGCTCCATCCCGTCGCTACGGTCCCCCTTGTTGACGCAGTCCTTGCCATCCTGGCTCAGGGCAGGTTCGACGAACATCCTCTGTCAAAGATGACGTCGTAGTCAAGAGTGTTTAAAACATGTTATAATCAAAGCACGTTCAACAGTGTAGCATTAAGCTAACGGCCGCTCTAACCGTCGGGCGCTACCGCCCCTGCCCGCGAGACGCCGAGCGAACGGCGCACGCGACCAGAGGGGAGACTTCGAATCCCCCCCGCCTCTCCCCGTGAGGGAGAGGGGAGTTGGGAACCGCGGCGGCGCGCGAGGGGCCGGAGCCACCCCGCGCTGGGCCTCGGCCGATAGCAGCAAGCTAACGTTTCCTAGCCTAGCCTAGGTAGGCCACGACTAGCACGCAAGCTAACGTTTCCTAGCCTAGTGATCACAACAGGCTAGCGCCGCAGCTAACAGCTGACTGGCTAACAGTAGGCCACCACTAGCACGTAAGCTAAGCAGCTATCACCTGAACTCGTACACAATGATATAACAATCACTCAGACAGGCCGCCGTTCTGAAACCCTCCTCACTGTTTAAGAGAGAAGAGAAACGAAATGTTAACACAGTTTTACAACGGTGATTTTACCAACACCCGGCGGGGCCAGCACAATTCCCATGGGATGTAGCTGACTTGAACACAGATCTTCCGCTAACGAACATCCATGCCCATATTTCCTCGTGAGGGAATACTCTCATTTGTATATGACAGAAGGGGCCTCACAGTGACAGAGAAAACATCCACTCGTCCAGAAAACACAGGGATCACCAGTGTTATTGGTCGTGGCCCACTAGTTAATTATAATGGGCTTCAGACCAAGGTCTTCCGCCGTCGCCTAAGAGGCTGAACAAAAGACCCTAGTCTGGGGCCGGTTGTCAACTAGCCCCCATAGCACTAACAGACAAGTGGAGCTCGCCAGCAAAAACATAACTCACCAAACCTGGAACCCACCGCTCCTCACAACAGCGGCGCGTCCTACAGTCCAGCTGTGCCTTTACCGCAACCAGCACACAGCAAGGATTGCAGTTGGAAAGCATGTAGCGGCGCGAACTCCCAATACGAAAACCGGTGGAGGATTTTTAGAATGATCATCATCTTCCAGACACTCCAGTACGAAGAAAATATCGCCGTATTTTCTCGAATATAGTGAGAGAGAAAATAAAGATATGATGTCAACGTATCGCTTGTTTTCCAACTCTTTTCTACCATTACATCACGTCAAGTGGGGATCTACCGAGGCACTTCCTTGTGGTGAAAGCGAGAAAGGAGGAGAGCAGGTGACCACACACCTGCTTATGTAGGTGAGCTGATAGGGGTGTGGTCAGACAAATATTGGGATTAAAGGTACATTGTGGTCTTTATTCAGTGCGCGTGCACGTGTGCGAGGACAGTGCATGAGTGACGCCGAGCGGAACCGACTATGATACAGAACAACGATATGAGACTTGGTCATGAAATAGATGTGAAGAACAACGACCACCATAGCAGATTAATGATCACGCATGACGGGGGACGATCTGCATACAAGTATTTAAAAATCTCCTTGTCGTTTAGATGTATAAACATGCAAAGGTATTTAAAAAAAATAATAATAATTTTAAGTAGATATTGCCGGATTATATGGGTTTTCGATATCTAATTCTAAACATCATTATTTCTTATTCTTTATTTCTTTATTCTGAAATGTTCTAACCAATAAATGTTAGTAGAAGGTTTAAAAAAAAAAAAAAAAAAGTTTAAATGAGTATACTAATTAAGGTATATTTTTCATTTAGTTTAATTACATTAACGGGAGAGAGGCTTGGTCACAGGTGACATTCTATTAAATTAGAATTAAAAGTATAGATTCTATGGTATACATAGGAAAGCTTAGGATAAATTGCTCATTCTGGGCAGACCGGAGGTGCAGGAAAGGAAGAAGTTATACGCGAAGGAGGTATCAAATAGGTACCTTGTACGACTCTGTAAGGGAGGGGGGATTAGGGGTTTATTTGTATATATGTATGTTTTTATGCTTGGCTCTCAACGGGACCTCAACAGTGGGATCTAAATCCATTGTGAATTCGCACTCCAGAAATATTACCAACAAATACAAATCAATATGTATACATTGATGAAAAACAAACAGGTTGATGTGGCTCTCTTAACGAAACGCACATTTTAGTGGGAGACAAAGCTACGTTAGCGGACAACACATACCATAACATTAGTCACTCTTCCTTTGGAACGAGAACCCGTGGAGTTGCTATAGTCGTGAAACGGAAATTGAATATTGAATTGAAGGGAGTATGGTCTGATGCAGATGGTCAGATAACCATAGCTAAGATTATACACAAGAATAGGAAAATAGCGTTGGTAGCGGTATATGCCCCAAATCTATACGAAACTAATTTCTACACTGCACTCACTAGGAAAATGATAGACCTTCCAGAATACTCATTTATAATTGGTGTGGATTTTAATGCCATTTGGGACCCTGGGTTGGATAAATCTTATCCCAACTTTTCCAACGAACAAAAAAAGTCATCTAAAGCGTTAAAGGATTGGTCAAAGAATACAGGTGTAAATGATCTATGGCGATAACTCAACCCCACGACCCGGAAGTACTCTTGTCGATCAGCAAGACATAAAACACTCTCCAGAATAGATTATGTTTTCGCAACCCCGAGACTATTTGATAACTATGAAGTGGAGATGGTACCCAATGCATTATCAGATCACTGTTATTTACTCCTAAAAGGATAATTTGGTGTACTATCATCCCGAGCCCCAAGATGGCGTTTTAACACGACACTGCTGAATAACAAGGAATTCATTACACAACTCAAAGAAGCTCTTTCAGTATTCCTACTAGAGAATGTGAAATCGGTGCCGGACCCTAGAATATTATGGATGTCGGTAAAGGGAATGATCAAGGATTTCACTGATAGCATTTCATCCAAAATACGCAAGAATCGATGCTCAAAACTGGCGGAACTAGAAACGCTTTACTCTACGTTATTTACTTCTTTACAATACAACGACTCGGTTCGACTGGAATCTCAAGTTAATTTACTAAAAATAGAGATTAACGCCATTTATAAACAACAATCTGAAGTACAAATACGTAGCACAAGACAACAGCATTACTCCCAAGGTTCCAAACCAAGTCATCTACTAGCTACGCGATTAAAAGTTAACGCAAAATTTGCAGATATAACTTCCATTAAAGCACAACAAGGACTTGTAACAGACACCAAAGAAATAAACGCGACATTCAAAGAATTCTACTCCAACTTGTATAAATCAGAAACGACCTTCGATCAAAACAAAATGGACACATATCTTAATCAAATTAACCTCCCCAAACTTTCAGAGGATGATGCTAAACAGTTAGAAACACCAATCACACTAGAGGAACTCAGGAAGGCCATATCCGAAATGCAAAGTGGTAGGGCTCCTGGAAGAGACGGTATCCCACCAGAAATGTACCTCTCATGTTGGGACATAATTGGACCCCTACTACTTAATATGATTTTATACTCAGTCAAGGAGGGGAACTTTCATAAGAACGACAATATTGCACTCATAACAGTCCTCCTTAAAAAAGACAAAGACCCCACCGAGTGCGGTAGTTATAGACCCTTAAGCCTCCTCGGAACCGATATCAAACTGTTCTCTAAGGTATTAGCCATCAGACTTCAAAAGCATATGACGTCTTTAGTTCATCCGGATCAAACTGGCTTCATAAGAAACCGCTTGATCACTGACAACATAAGACGATTACTATACGTACTAGATGCCAGCAAGGACGATACCACACCTAAGGCGATGCTGTCCCTGGATGCAATGAAAGCTTTTGATAGGTTGGAATGGTCGTATCTATGGGCAGTATTAGAAAGGATGGGGTTAGGAAAAGGATTCATTGATATGATTAAAGTATTATACAAAGACCCATCGGCCATGATTACAACAGGTATAATCACCTCCGAAATCTTTCCGGTATCACGCTCTTCTAGACAGGGTTGCCCTCTTAGTCCCGGACTATTCGATTTATCACTAGAACCTTTAGCACAATATATAAGACAATCCCAACTCATAGAACCAATCGTAATCAAGGGCACACAACACAAAATTAGTTTATATGTGGACGACGTAATACTGTTCATGCAAAACCCTAACACCGCAATGCCTCATCTTCTCAAGTTGATTGATGACTTTGGCGACCTATCGGGATTTAAGATAAACTGGCCAAAGTCAGCTTTCCTTCCACTGAATGCCCCTGCAAAAAATACAAGTCTTCCAGAAGAAATACCAATGGTTAAACACTTTAGATGTTTGGGAGTTGAAGTATTCCCTACCATAAGCCAAACGGTGAAACACAATTACATAGAAATCCAAAATAAAATAAAATACGACTTTGACAGGTGGTCAAAACTTAAAAACTCAGTACAGGCATGGGTTTCAATAGTTAAGATGGATGTCTTACCTAGAATCAACTTCATCAGCTCAATGCTACCGTTACCCCCTCTAGATGGTTACTGGAAAAAATTACACTCTTCCGCATACAAATGTATTTGGAATAACAAACCACCACGTATAAAAAGATCCACAGCACAGAGAAACATAGCCGACAGAGGTATTGCATTTCCAAATTTTTTCCACTATTTTAAGGCGTACACTTTAAGACCACTGACAACCTGGTTTGAACCCCAAGCATCAGTATCCTGGAGAAACTTAGAAGTAAATATAGTAGCACCACATAGACTGCAGGACATAGTATACACCAAAGTATCAATTAAGCAATGCAAACTGAAATATGGCCCCATAATTACTCATGCGATCCGGATATGGCGTGAAACACAAAGAAAATTATTCTAACCCACATAAATGGCATAATCATACTCCCTTATTCAATAACAATGCACTCCTGATTGGAAAACGACCTATAAGATTCCCTAGATGGGGAAAGCAAGGCATACATACATTAGGAGATGTTTTCAACAAACAGGGTATTTGTAGTTATGATGAAATAGAAAAAAAATGTATCTCACCGGTTCCACATATTATTTTTACGCACAATTATTGTTATGTTTGAAGGCTCACGGTGTTCCATTAAGGATACCAATTGTACACCACAGATACCACAAATTCTTCTATGAAAAAGAGACATCGAGAGGTTTTGTATCAGATTTTTATCATCAATTACTAACGGCCTTGTATGAAACCCTCCACCTAGACTCTGTCTGGAGGAGGGATATACCAGACCTGGAAAAAGATTTTGATTGGCAAGAAGCCTGGGCAAATGTTCGACTTGCATCAAGGAACCCGGACCATCAACAAATCAATCTTAACTTTATTCATAGGACATACTTGACTCCTATAAGACTGAACAGAATGGGTCTTAAACAAGACTCCAAATGCTCCTTATGTACAAATGGGGACGAGGGGACATTTATGCACATGTACTGGGACTGCCCACCAGTGAAGATATTCTGGAGAGAAGTGACCCAGCAATTATCAAATCTCTTAATTCTGAATATACCTGTACACCCCTCTGTATTACTGCTGAATGATGTTTTTGAGTATGCAGTACCTATACAGTTAAAGAGATTGGTTTTATCTGGTATTACAGTGGCTAAAAAACTGATAGCATCACAATGGTTTCAACCGGAAAAAATGTGCCGAAAGGTCTGGATTCTCACATTTCTCGATGTGATTTATCTAGAAATATCTACAGCAAGAATTTTGGGTCTCAATGAATCCAAATTGACAATGTGGTTAGAAGTGGTGGAGAGAATAAAAGCTAGCATATAATGGTAGTGTCTGGTTAGGAGCGAATGATAATGGATGGATTATCCATTGGGGGGTCCAGGGTGGGGGGTGCGAGCAAGAGCATATGTGTGTAGGGAAATAGATAGCAGGTATTAGGGGTATATCTTGTATAAGACATTTATCTAAACAGTGATTTAATTGGATGTGCACTGTTAACAATGCTTGTATATCTAATCGTGTGTTGTCATGTTTGTTTATGTGTTTGTTTAAAAAATAATAAAAAAAGAAAATACAAAAAAAAGAAAAGGATCACCAAGTTACTCTGGATAAAAAAAAACTTTACAGACAACATTGAGACAAAGCTTCCTGACACATCACCATCCAAACTCCTGGAAGAACTCTTTGAAATCTCATCTGATACCACATGGATGTATGGGTGGAAATCCTATTCGAAAGGGCGAAATCCCTACTGGTTGGCACAGTCTACAGGCCGCCAGATCATAGTGACTTTTATGATACACTGGATGGGTGTTTAGCTGGAGTTGAGGATGTAGACAAAATTCTTATTGGAGACTGGAACACGGATATGCAAAGAAAAGATGCACCCGTCTTCAAGTCATTCAGTAGGTTTTGTGATCTGCACGGCCTCAGCCAGCTAATCACCCAACCCACACGTGTATGTGAATCAACTCAGACTACCATTGACCTCATTCTGACCTCCGACAAGTCCAAGATCTCCAAGAAAGGGGTTATAGCATGCGGGTTAAGTGATCATTATATGATATTCTGTACCCGCAAAAAACTAAAACAAAAGGCTGGCTGCCACAAAACAGTCACATCTAGAGACCTCAAAACCTACTCTAGCGAGGCCTTTAACCTTGAACTGGAGAGCCTGGACTGGTCAGATGAACTCAATGGTACACTGGTTGAAGAAACATGGCTTGGTTTCAAAACCAAATTCTCAACAATACTAAACGACATGGCCCCCCTAAGAACCACCAGGGTAAAAAATCGCGCTGAGCCGTGGATGCACTCCGAAATACTGGCCGCTATGAAAACCAGAGACAAAAAATGCTCTGAGTTTCGTAAAAGTCAGTCAAAGCTTACTAAAAGCACGAGCAGTGAACTCCAAGCCCACGTGACTGAACTCAAACTAGAAAGAAACTGACTAAGAAACGACGTAAACTCCATGATCAAAACTGCAAAAAAGAATTTCATCAATGACAAAACTGAGGAAAACAAAAACAAACCACGTGAACTTTGGAAATTACTCAATAATCAACTAGGATGCAGTAAAAAACTTAAAACCAGATTCTCAAACATAAACATAAAAACGGACAACACGCTCATCACAGACAAGCTGGATGTAGCCAATTACTTAAACATTTTCTTCACAAACATAGCCACAACACTGGTAAACAAACTACCCTCCCACTCAGGGCTTTATGGGGTAGAACACATAGTAGCTTACTACAAAAACCTAGGGGTCCGCAAGGACGACTTCAAGCTGGAAATGGTAACAACAGATGAGGTACTCAATAAACTGAGCGCCCTCCAACCTAACAAGGCCACTGGCCATGACAACATCCCCTCCAAATTCCTCAGAGACTCAGCAGCCGCCATCACCCCAATCATCACACACATAATAAACCTCTCCATAAAACAGGGACACGTCCCCAAGGACTTCAAAATTGCGAGGGTGACCCCTCTGCACAAAAAGGGCAGCAAATTAGACCCAGGCAACTACCGCCCTGTTTCTATTCTCACCTCCATCTCGAAAGTCATGGAAAAAATAGTCTACGAACAGGTCGAAAAGTACCTAGCGGAAAAAAATCTAATCTACGAATTCCAATCTGGCTTCAGAACATCCCACTCCACTGACACATGCCTTCTCTATTTGAATGACCACATCAAACAAGAGGTGGACGCAGGCAAATACTGCGGCATGGTCATGCTGGACCTACAAAAGGCCTTTGACACGGTCAATCACTCCATTCTGATTGACAAGCTAAAAGCAATTGGTTTTGATAGTCTATCAGTGAGCTGGATGCAATCCTACCTTGAGGGGAGGGAACAGATGGTGGAGGTAAACGGTACCCTATCCCCCCCCCTCACAGTGAGCTGTGGTGTTCCACAAGGAAGCATACTAGGACCGCTACTGTTCCTAATTTATGCAAATGACATGTCGTCAGCTTGTGACTGCAACTTGTTCCTGTTTGCGGACGACTCAGCCCTGCTGGTCTCTGACAAGAACAAGTTACAGGTTGAAAAAACCCTCAGCTCGGAACTAGGCAGAATCTGCATATGGCTCGCTGATAACAAACTATCATTACACATGGGCAAAACAGAGTCCATTCTCTTCGGTTCAAATAACAAACTCAGCAAGACCGACGGCTTCTCAGTTACAGTGGGTGACAATATTGTCACAAGGAAAGATGAAATTACCTACCTGGGTTCCATCCTAGAGGCTAATCTCTCCTGTGACAAAATGGCATCCAATGTAATAAAAAAAGTCAACCAACGAACTCGATTCTTGTACCGGATCTCCTCTCTGGTAAACAAGAATACCCTGAAGACTCTGGCAGGAGCACTCATTCAGGGGTACTACGACTATGCTTGCACCTCATGGTACCAAAGCACCTCAAAGGCGCTAAAAACAAAATTACAAACATCTCAAAACAAACTGGTCAGACTACTGCTTGACCTTACTCCTAGAACCCACCTCACCCCTGCCCACTTTGACAACCTAGGATGGCTTAGAGTAGATGACAGAGTACAGCAACTTGCAATGGGCCTGGTCTACAAGATACACTACACGACCAAGGTACCCATGTACATGGCAAAATACTTCCCAAAGGTCAGTGAATACCACGATCACAACACCAGAGGGAGCTCCACAAATCATGTTAAACCCAGATTCGGCTCAAATAAGGGACTAAACACGTTTCGCAATTATGCCACATCAATGTGGAACGCCCTACCCAAAGCTGTAAAGGAATGTGGATCACTACCCACTTTCAAAACCTCTCTCAAGAGACACCTACGGGAGACTGCAATTCAACACTGGCCCCTGTAAATATCCTAACCCAACCCCCTCCAATGTACAGTCATTTACCTAGTATGGTTTTGTCAATAGTCCAATGTACAATTTTGTTTGTTTGTACAGAGTCTCCCCCCCCTCAATGTACAGTTTTGCTTGCTTATACAGTGTGCCCCCCCCCCCCCCCAACCACCTCCAATGTAAATTACCCAGTATGGTTGTCAATATCCCAGTGTACCCAACCCCCCCCACCCAACCTCCTCCAATGTACAGTTTCTACGTCAAATGTATATACTCCCTTTTCTTGACTCCTTCTGTATCACAAACAGTACTGTATTTGCAAATCTGGTATGTCATAAATGTATAGATGTAGCAGTACTGACTATCTGTATGTCATGTATGTCATATATGTCCTGATGAATTGAAAATGGGGGACCCTGGTGGAAACAAGACGAAAGTCTTTCTCTGGTCTGCATCCCCTTAACAATTGTGTGTATTGAGCTGTACTGTATTGTACCCATTCTGCAATCTGTTAATAAAGTTTTCAATCAATTCAATCAATCAATCAATGGAGAGCTAGTTTCAGAGTGTGGTGCTGAGTACCAAGTATCTCATGATGCAGCAGTTAAGGTGTTGATACCATTCAGCACCACATACAGTATCTGTGTGAAGCTGGCTTTTCATCCATGACAGCTCTGAAAACAAAATATAGGGCCAAGTTGAGCCTTGAGGATGACATGCGTGTTGCCTTGTCAAAGACTGACAGCAATAAAGACTGTTTGCTTATATCCTATGTTCACTTTGTAAATTCCCAGTCACTGAGTGAAGATCTGCTGTTTTGCAAATATGTCAAAAACAGAGCGACAGCTGATGAGCTCTTCAAAATGATTGACAGTTACCTGACAGAACATGGACTGAAATGGGAGAACTGTGTGGGCTTTTGCTCTGACGGTGCGCAGGCCATGGCAGGGAAAAGGAGGGGGCTACAGGCACTCATCAAGGGGGTCTCGGCCTCGCCAAACGCGCAATGGACGCACTGTACATTTTCAGAGGCGCTAGCGTCAAGACAGCTTAGCCCTGAGCTGAATGAGGTTGTGACAGAAGTTATAAACGTGGTAAATTTCATCAAAACCCGACCCCTGAAAGCGCGCCTGTTCTCTGCGCTGTGTGAGGAGATGGGAGCTGACCATTCTGCAGTGCTGTTTCACAGCGAGGCACGGTGGCTCTCGCGAGGGAAGGTGTTGTCGCGAGTCTTTGAACTACGAGAGGAGATTCGGGTGTTCTTGGAGGAGGAGAGCATGCAAGAAGCTGCAAGCAAGTTCAATTATGAACAATTTCTGATGAAACTGGCCTATTTCAGCAATGTCTTTGGAAAGCTGAATGAATTAAACCTTCAGCTTCAAGGTATGTTGATATTTTTTGTCTTCTAGTATCTGTCAAGTCTACTCTAAACTAGAGTAGACTAGTGTCTGTCTGTTTGTCACTAAATGTAATATGAATTGATTACAAAAGGACCCCAATTGAAACAAGCCATTGGCTTTCTTGGGTTTTTTAATCCTATTTAGTTGACCTTGTACTTACTGTCATGTGATTTTTTTCTGCAAACATCTAAATAAAGTATTCAATTAAATTCAAGGCAAAGATAAATACCTACCTGAGCTGGCAAACAAGATCACTGCATTTAGTGGAAAGCTTGAGATGTGGGGCAGGCGCCTTGATGAACAACAGACTGATGCCTTTGAGAACATGACTGAGTTTGCTGAAAGCAGTGTTTCTCAAGTCACCACAGTGATCCCCTGTCTCAGGCAGCACATCTCTTCCCTGAGAGGATTTCCCCCCTAACAACAGTGCTCAGTATGACTGGGTGGTGGATCCATTCAATGCAGCAGGTTGGTATTTTATGTTATTGACTGACTAATTATGACATTTGTGCTGTAGGCTACATACATTTTATTTATGTTGTACATTATATAATAATAATAATAATAATAATAATAATAATAATAATAATAATAATAATAATAATAATAATAATAATAATAATAATAATAATAATAATAATAATAATAATAATAATAATAATAATAATAATAATAATAATAATAATAATAATAATAATAATAATAGTAATAGTAATAATAGTAATAATAATAATAATAATAATAATAATAATAATAATAATAATAATAATAATAATAATAATAATAATAATAATAATAATAATAATAATAATAATAATAATAATAATAATAATAATATGCTACTATCTAGCTGGAATGGATTGTTGTAAAACTGAAACGTGTTGTGTTTAATTTGCAATTAATTCCAAATAAAGTATCTCTCTATCTACAGCACCTGCTGATTTCAGCTCTGCTGAAGAGGAGCAACTCATCAAAATGACCTCTGACTCCACCCTGAGGCTGAGGGTTACAGCTCAGACACTGAGTGAATTCTGGCTTGTTGTGGAGAGGGAGCATCCACTCATAGGGCAGAGGGCTGTGGGCATCCTTCTTCCCTTCGCCACATCCTATCTCTGTGAGATTGGATTTTCAGCTGTTGCTTCACTGAAGACAAAGCACAGGTCTAAGCTCAACATTGAGCATGACTTGAGAGTGGCAGTATCAAGCCTGCAACCTCGTTTTGAAAAGATGTGCAGTGCAAAACAGGCTCATTGCAGCCACTAATGCTGTGATGACTCACATAATTTACTTACATTTTCTCTTTTTTTGCACAAATTGCAAAGTATTGTATTGCAATGTTACAAGATGTCTCTATTTTTTTAAAAGCACAGTCTTTGAGTGTGTATTGGACTGTATTGTTATGTTGTTGCACAATTGCACAGTTGTAAAGTGGTTGCACAATTTGAAAGGTCACGATATTGGTGTTATTTCAATCAATTTAAACATGGCCCATTTCATGACTATTTTGTTGGGGCGAGGGGGGGGGACCCAAAATATTTTGGTCCGCCAAAGGGGGGCCTGACAGAAAAAGTTTGAGAAGCACTGGTAAATGGCTGCTTTTTTATATAGCGCTTTTATCCAAAGCGCTTTACAATTTGTTACTTACATATTACCCATTCACACACCGATGGCAGATGCAACCATGCAAGGTGGCAACCTGCTCATCGGGAGCAATTAGGGGTTAAGTGTCTTGCTCAAGGACACATCGACACGCTGCCCAGGAGGAGCGGGAATCGAACCGGGTACTTCCGGATTGCCAGACGACTGCTCTACCTCCTGAGCCACTGTCGCCCCCTGGTGTAATCAAAGGTGCAAATGAGGGTCTTTATGATCACTTATACGTAAAAATAAATATGGACAATAGAACATTTTTATCTGAATATATACTATGAGTAAAGTAAAGTAAACAGTGTAGTAGGTGCAGTATACGTGGGTACCCTAACTGGCACAATATACATCATACGTTGTAGTCCGTGCAGGTTTGGTGATAATAGTAAGACACACAGGGGATCTGGGGGCTATGTCGTGAACCTCTAGGCACGATAACCTCCAGTGAGACTCCTAGCCATCACATGAAAAGAAGCGGCTGGAGGGAGGGCAATGCAACGACCAAGGGGGAATTGGCATAACTAAATTACAGGATAGGAGAAAAATACTCAAACCTCATCTGACAGTTACAGAATACTACAAACTAAACTCTACTAACAGCTATAGTGCTGAAAAAGGAAGAGCCCAATAAGAAAATGAGAAAAAGACAGTAGCAGCCAAGCAACTAGGAATAGGGAAACTAAAGAGACAAAGGCAAAATGCCCTCCACGGAGCTAAGAGGAAACCAGCTCAGAGGGAAAACTAAATGGCGTTTAGCAGGCAACAATAGGAGTGTTGCTCTCACTACTTCTAACGATAGGTTATGTATATAACCTAGTTATATGAGTACTGGCTGAGCGTCTGGCTCTTCGCCATATTGAGATATACCTCATCTCCAGTACCTACTGTACTACATGAACGAAAACAAAGCACCCTTGCACTTGACCAGGCCCCGCCCCAGTGACCTCCTATAAGTCACCAGGCGTGGTCATACTCGCCCTTCCTCGGGACAAGTTTTCCATGAGGAAAAAAACCCCTCAAGGGACCTCAGGGTGCACTAAGAGCGAGACGCTCAGCCAGTACATATATAACTAGGTTATATACATAACCTATCGTTATATACTCGTACTGGCAATCGCGTCTCGCTCTTCGCCAGACAGACGTGAGGCCCGACAAATGTACCCCCTGAGGACCCGCAAGCCCTACCACCAGGGGGGAGGGGAGTCCCGTCACCCCCCCCTTCCTAGCGAAGAGGGGGCGGCAGTCAACTCCACCCAAGTGCGAAAAAGAGGGAACTAGAACCCCTAAAACGCACAGCACAGGCAGGACCACGTGTGACACATCACCTCGTGGCACACACCCACACATCCCTGCTAACCCACTGAAGGGCGGGACGCAGGGGAGGTCCCAGACCTCAGAACCGCCTGGGAAACAGAACCCCCAGTCATGTCCATGACGTAAAACATAACGAAGGGACCCGGGGAGGACCAGGAGGCCGCAGCACAGATGTCCTCCACCGAGGCCCCCCCTAACAAGGCCAGCCCAGCCAACATGTAGCAAAGGGCAATGCCCTCGCACAACCAATGTGACAGGCGCACAGTGCCTTACCAGCGCGAGAGCCACCGTAACAAACAAAGAGCTGATCGGTAGCCCTGAGGTCCTGAGTCCGGCTGAGGTAAACCCCCAAAGCCCGGACTGGACACGACATTTACATTTACATTTAGTCATTTAGCTGACGCTTTTATCCAAATCGACTTACAAGTTCTGTACGACAAGCCATCAGGAAGGGCACAACTCTATCAGCTGAGTAACAATGTCCATCAAAGTGTTGAGTGATACAGTGTAGGTTAGTTTATTAGGACAAGTGCATGACAGTATGGTTAGTTAGGGTTAAATTTTTTTTTTTATTCAGATAATGGTTGAAGAAGTGCGTCTTTAGTCGACGGCGAAAGATTGGACGTGTTTCGGCTGTCCTAACTGGGGTGGGTAGTTCATTCCACCATTGTGGGGCAAGGACTGAGAATAGGCGACTTCTCTTTGATGACCCTCCCGGAGCTTGGATAGGAGTAGGTCTGAGGCGGCCAGAAGATGCAGAGCGTAGGGGTCTTGAGGGTGTGTAGTTAGAGACCATTGACCGGAGGTAGGCGGGAGCGGTTCCCTTTGCCGCACGGTATGCTAGGTCGAGGGCCTTGAAGCGGATTCGTGCAGCAATGGGGAGCCAGTGCAGGTCCCTAAGAAGTGGGGTGACATGGGCCGACTTCGGTAGGTTTGAGATCAGGCGGGCCGCTGCGTTCTGAATGAGTTGAAGAGGCTTAGTGGCAGTGGCCGGGAGGCCAGCGAGCAGTGCGTTGCAGTAGTCGAGGCGGGAGATGACTGTTGATTGGACGAGGAGTTGGGTGGCTTCTGGTGAAGGTGAAGGGTCGCCTCTAACTCACCAGCGTGAGGAGGCGGATGAAACGCCTGAACCACAATATCCCTGGAACGAAAAGAGCTCCGGATATTTTCTGGCACGAAGACTGGATTAGGCCTCAGAGTCGCACCGATATTGACACGAATAGACAAGCACTCAGGCCGCACCGAGAGAGCACAGAGCTCACCCACACGCTTAGCGGAGGTGATGGCCAGCAGGAATGCAGTCTTGAAGATAGCTGTTCCAAAGACGCCTGCTCAAGAGGCTCAACCGGGGCCTCGGACAACCGGCCGAGGACCAGTTGGAGGTCCCAACTCGGAGACAGATAACGTTCCACCGGCTTAAGGCGCCGAGCGCCAAGCAGGAAACGCTTCACAAGAGGGTGGCTGAACAACGTAACGCCCTCAAAACCCCTCATGACAAGAGGATATAGCCGCGGCATAATACCCTCACCGTCGAAGCCGACAGTCTATCCAAAAATAGACTGATGGAAGGAAAAGGACAGCGTCCAGGGGGCAGGACACCAGTTCCCAGCCCCCCACCTTACACCACTCTTGGAAATACGCCACCTACCCGCGTAACCCGCGATAGTGGAGGGAGCATGCGCGTTCCGGATGGTGTCGACCACAGAATGGTCCATCCTATCCAGACTCACCCTCTTACCAGCCAAACCATCAGAGGCTGGCCCCGCACAGGGAACTGACACAGAGACCCGTGCGCCTGAGAGAGGGCCTGCGACGACCAAGGAACAGACCACGGCGGGGCTAACAAGAGCTGGATCAGGACCGGGAACCACACAGCTGTGCCCCAGTCCGACGCGAACAGGACCAAGGTCCTGTGCTCCCGACGTATCCGCAACAACAACTGACCTATCAGATGTATGGGGGGAAAAGAATCCCAGGCGGCTACGGCATCGGTCCCAGACCTGCCCGACTATGTCCGGACGTACAGTAGAAGCCCTTAGAAGTCCAGCATTTACTGTTACCACTACTCCACCACTCCACTTTGTGACTCCTATTGTTCTGGATTTCACACCTCCACTGCCTGGGGAAATTTTCATCTTACATTTTTATTCGTCACAAAATGTCCCAGCCCCATCCAATTTCTTAGCTTTTTTCACTGTTTATTTATCATGCATTGCAACACTAATATGGTACAGTAGCCCAAGTCAGACTGCCCATATAAAAATTATCTTGGGGGTCTGAGGGCAGTAGCCCCCGACCCCGTCCCTGGGGAAGCACTTAAGTTAAGTACCCTCGCTTTGTTTACTGCAGAAAATTTACTTAGGCACTTAAGTTAAGTACCCTCGCTTTGTTTACTGCAGAAAATTAACACCTAGTGCTAGTTCTAAACTGACATCGGAGTGACATAGGAGTGGCAGAAGGGACCTGATTCTGAAAAGATTCATCTGTAATCCCCACTCGTCAGGGTGAGAACCGCCCGCGACATCACACCTATACCCACATTCACCCTGCCGGGGATGTGGAGAGCCCTCAGGCTGCGCAGATCGGCAGACCACTGCCGATCTTGCGGGAGTGGGAGGCACCAACGTGACACCCGGCCTGGCGAAGGCGAGGTCGGGTAATCCCGCACTGTTTGCCTCAAAAGGTCTCGAGCCCCCCTGCTGACAACTCTTGTAGTTGACAGACGTAACACCAGGCTCAACCAAACATAGCTTATGGTGTGGGAGCCGCTTGACAGCACAACATTCTCACGGACAGACCCAGTCTCAGCCATCAACTGGGTGTCAGCCCCTGTCCCCATGAGAAGCGAATGTGGGGCCGCCTGCGCTTCATTGAAGACACGCGGCCCGCAGCCAAAGGAAACAAATCAGAGCCCCTTTTCCGCTGGTGTTGGGGGTGGGGGTGACCGGAGAGCGGGCTGCACACAGCCGGACGGTGACGTTTTTTTAGGGCGTGCTCATCCAATGTAGCCGATCCCTCGGCCGCCAAGGCTGTCGGCCTTGTGGACACCTGTTGACATTGAGCCCAGGGTACCTCAGGCGGGGGAAACATGGCCGCTGGTCGAGGGCCTCGCCACAGCCGCTGGCGAGGCCGTGCTCTCACCTCTGGCTGCATGGCGTGAGGCGGTGTGGGGCCTAGGTCAAATACCACCCGCGCTCCAGCGGAAGACCAAAGATCCTCTGCGGAGAGGGGAGCCCTGATGAGGGAACATTTATTTTGAACTTCTCACCCCCTCAAAGGGAGACTAATCCAACCAAGATGTTTGTAAACAAGTGTTGACAGCATCCTAGCGCTCCCTGCGGTTATAGCTTGCGGCTAGATCAAAGCTAATAACGTCCAAAACCTTGCGTGATGTTTCGACGTCGGCTGGCCCTCATGGCCCCGCCACCAGATACCATTTTTGACAGAAAAAAACAGCAATTCGAACAAAGTTACTAATCGCTGCTAATTCTATACCGTGGCGGTATAGGCTTAACAGCCCACCAGCCACCCGCCGGGTCGACTCACCTCATGGCGTCGGCCGGGCGGGGCACTGTTTTAACATGCCAGAGGCAAAGGACTGATGCCACCTGCTTCATAAACACGAAGCACCAGTGGTGGTTGCAACCAGCAACCTCCACTGTGGTGTGCACCCATGAAGGGGTTAATGAATAAATGAACTAAAAACACCACCAATACACTGTAGAATGGGCTAGCCCATACACACAACGTTAAGGGGATGCGGACCAGAGAATACCAGTCCCGCATACCATTCATAATATTCACAAAAAGCACACCAGCCCCAGGCCTCAGCCCATTCACCCATGAAAAAGGTAAACAAGCCCCCGTAAATACTCCCAACAGTAGACACCGATTGACCGTCAGCATGAATGGTTAAGAGGGGGGGAAGACCTTTTAGAAAGACAGCCTTCAGCGGGGAATCAAAAACAGAAACGGTAACCCAGCATATAGCATAGCGTTAGCCGCGCGCTCCAGGATAACCGGGAAAACAACAACGTTTACCGAGATATCCTGCCCCTTGCGCCAATACACAACTCGGTTGTCTCCCGGGACAACTCGAGCAGCATCACTAACGGCCAGCATTGTTATGCCTAGTGGCGCAGATCCTACCTGGACGCGAGTTAGCCCGATAGCTAAACACTGCGTGACGTCCCTCGATCTGCTGTCAAAAGACGAGGAAACCCCAGGACAGGCCCGACGCGCCGTTGGAACATGCCAAGAAGATTCCAGGGGCTGGAAAATCTCCGGCGAAAACCAACATTGTTCAATTTCTCTCTGCATTTCATCACAGCTAGTTACATGGGATGCAAAGCACGTCCATGATGGAAAACGAAAAAGAGGAAGGGCGAGTATGACCACGCCTGGTGACTTATAGGAGGTCACTGGGGCGGGGCCTGGTCAAGTGCAAGGGTGCTTTGTTTTCGTTCATGTAGTACAGTAGGTACTGGAGATGAGGTATAACTCAATATGGCGAAGAGCGAGACGCGATTGCCAGTACGAGTATATAACAATGAGAATGACTCAGCGGTGAACATGGGAAACCAGGGGCTAGATATAAGCTTCACACATCTGACTCTAATCAGGGATAATTAGACTCACACACCTGCCCCTCATCAGGGAAAATAAAATCACAGGACGCAATGATTGACAGGTGCCACTCACAGTGAGTGACAGGTGCCTCACATACTCCTCACAATCCTCACTTAGTATTTACTCTAGTTGTTTGAATTGATTGATTGAAAATTGTATTAACAGATTGCAGAATGGGTACCATACAGTATGGCTCAATACACACAATTGTTAAGGGGATGCAGACCAGAGAAAGACTTTCGTCTTGTTTACATCAGGGTCCCCCATTTTCAATATATGACATACAGGTAGACAGTACTGTTACATCTAGACATTTATGACATACCAGATCTACAAATATACAGTACTGTTTATGAGAACAAACGGAGTCTAAAAAGAGAGTATACATCTGAGGGGGAAGAAACTGTACATTGGAGGAGGTTGGGTAGGTGGGGTGGGGGGGGACTTTCATTTAAAGTCACCATCACTTCTGTTTTCTGGCTCTTCTTTGCTACTTCCCCGGTGCAGTTAATCACCATAGCTATAAATGCCAAGAACTGTCTTTTTCCCATCCAGATATACTCCTCTTGTCCCTCTCTTCCAAAGTGTTTTACTTCACTAGCCTCCGCTTTCTTCACTGGCTCAGCATATGACACTTGATCAATTACCCTGACTTTGTTTACCTCAATTTGCTGAAGTTTCCTTGTACATTAAAGAGACCTTGCTCACAGTTCACACATTTAACTGTCTTCACAAAGCTCTGAATCGCATGCCATACTGCTGCACTTCCTCGACAGAGGTCTCCTGCACACTGAAGCCACGTGTCCAAATGGGAATCAGTACTAAGGGTCTTACTGGGAATCTGAATGATCTCTCTCTCTCAACTTGTGCCCGTATTTCAGTTGGCAATTTGTCCCTTTTAAAACTCAGCAACACTGACAAGCGCTGCTCTCTCTGTCCACCACTGTAGTGTGTCAGACGCCTTGCTTCACAAACTCTTCTTGAGAATCTTTGAATCTCTCAACGTCGAATGGCAGTGGACAAATAACACATTTTAACCCTTTCACTCGCCGTCGGTTGTGTGATAGTAAAGGGTTAACCTTCTGTTGTGTGGCAGTGAAAGGGTTAACCGGCTGCCGTGCGGCAGTGAAAGGGTTAACCTTCTGTGTGTCGTCACAGTGAAAGGGTTAATCGTTTTGGCAGTGCGGCAGTGAAAGGGTTAATGTGACTTCACCATAGAATTATATAATCTTGAGGTTTATTTGATTTAAGGTTTGGGTAAGCTACTATTTATAGTAGTTGAGTGAGGGAGAACCTTTTGTAAGCAATTGTACCGGATGTGATGTGTGACCAGGAGGTGAGAGGAGGTCAGTTTTTAGGGACGTGTAGTAGGAGGGACGTCTATCATAAATGTAACAGACTCTATATCTGTATGTCATGCATGTCATGAATGTCATGATATATATCTGTATGTCATGTATGTCATGCATGTCATAAATGTCATGATATGTATATCTGTATGTCATGCATGTCATAAATGTCATGATATATATCTGTATATCTGTATGTCATGCATGTCATTAATGTCATGATATATATTAGGGATGCTCGATATTGGCTTTTTTACCGATACCGATATACCGATATTGTCCAACTCTTAATTTCCGATACCGATATCAACCGATATCACATTTTAATGCCGATATCGGCCGATAATATCGGTAGGCCGATAATATCGGACATCATTTCTATAGAAATGAAAAAAAAAAAAAAAAAAAAAAAAAGGGTTTTTATAACCGATACCGATATTTTCCGATATCACATTTTAATGCCGATATCGGCCGATAAAATCGGTAGGCCGATTGTAGCTGAGGGGTACAATTCCCTGACTGTATTGTTAGATATGATATTTAATACCACTACCTCATGTACTTTAACTTCTGGCCACCCAGTACAAGATATAAGTATGATGAACACTTTCCCACCTGATGAAACGAACCAATGGACCAAATCGAATATTTAATACAGCAAAGGGTGTACACAATATTCACTTAATTACATTTATGATTTGAAATGTTAAGTATGCACTTTTATGGCAAATGAGTATTCGTAGGTAAATCAACATTGAATGTCCAATCTCTGGTTGCGCAGGGAGTAAGTATACAACCTGGAATATTTAGGAAACGATAGCGATAGTACTTAAATAATTATAGCTGGATACACTAAGGGGGGGGGGGGTCCCGCTGGTTGTAAGACAGTAGGAGGGGGGGTTAGAGAAGTCGCTGGCGGTATCCCATCTGGCCGACGGTGTCTTGGGAGAATCCAAAGTCTTAGACCCAGTGCCCACAGAACCTCGGGCCGTAGACGAACACAGCTGGACCCTCTGTGGAACGGTATCTGCCGGTCCACAACGGAGAGACGTGGTGCGACCTCACGTGTAGAGCGCCGCCTCACCTGTAGTCCTCTCCGGGGGGTAATTCCAACACTCGACAGTGTTGGCCTTTATCCATGGAATAATCAAAGCACATAAAGCATAATCCAAGAGCCGTGGAAGGCTCGTCGTCGTCGGGTAGAGTAATCCAATATACAGGTCCAGTCGCTCTTGACCCGGAGCTCCTCGGATGCAATCACCACTAGGGGTCTGACCAGCCTGGATAAGCGTCCAGATAACGTCAGGAACGATGGGGGTACTGATAACTGTAGAACTCGAACCGAACGATGCACCATACATAAATAGACTATTATTAGCTTAATAGAATACGTCCAACTCGACGGTATGGTGCCAAACTATGACCATTCAACTATTAATCTACACGATATCTCAATGCCTATTCTGGGCCAAGTAGGCCCTACTACACCGCACGTGCTTCGTGGGGAGGCTCTTGCGTCTGTCACTCTGTTGGAGGGTAAAGAACTGGACTAAAAAAAAGTTCTACTTTACGAGCGTCATATATATATGCGCTATGAACAAATAGTACCACACGTATTTCGCCCGGCATATTACTGCGCGGAACCGGGGGCTGCCTCGACATGTTAGGCGGCACGATTGAACTTGAACCTAGGGGTATGGCAACCTGGCGCCAGGTTCTAGTCCAATGGTAGAATGAAACTATTATGGGCTGTTTAGTAGAAACGGGGATATTCAATGCATATTGTACAAGGAATATACAGGGGATATCAAACGATATACAAATACAATTAAATATATATATATAAATAAATATACATATTCGGTTTAATCTGATCCTTCACAACAGCCGCCCCCTAATTAGTCCCACCTAATTAGCTAAGCAGAGACAGATTAACCGCACTGTCTTCCACTCAAGGTCCGCTGTAAGGTCAGTCAACTCACAAAGTCATAGGGTCATGGTCATCATCGATAGTATCTGGGAGTCGGGGCAGTTCTATGAGCCTCGCCACGGGCCGTGTGTAGGTGCGCCCTTGGACGAGTACTTCAGCTGCTCGGACCTTGCCATCGGCACCGGTGATCACTTTGCTTACGCGGCCAGCCGGCCACATAGCTCTGGGGAGTGACTGGTCAACTATCATGACGACTGTTCCTTCTGTCAAAATGTCTCTCTCTTTTACCCACTTCTGGCGGGTCTGTAGAGACGGTAGGTAGTGAAGTAGGAAGCTGCTCCAAAACTTGTCAGCTAGTACTTGGCTGTACCTCCACATTCTTCGGCCGTTCGCTTCTTCGGGCCTGTACATTGTCTGGGGTAGCGCGGGGTCCAGCCGCCCCATTAGGAGTGTGTTGGGGGTGACTGGGTCGACATCTGCTACATCACTGGAGACGTAACCGAGGGGTTTGGAGTTCAATACTCCCTCGATCTCCGTGAGGACTGTCATTAGGACTTCCTCTGCCACAGTCTGGGCTCCGAGTACGGCATACAGGGCTGTCTTTATAGAACGTACTTCTCGTTCCCAGGTTCCACCGAAGTGGGGTGCGTTCGGGGGATTAAACTGGAAGTCAACCTGGGCTGGAGCGAGGTGGGTCTTAAGTTCTGGGCCCATAGCTTGGAAGCTCTCTCTCAGCTCTCTTTCTCCGCCTTTGAAGTTGGTCCCGTGATCAGACAACAATGTAGACGGTTGTCCTTTCCGTGATATGAATCTCCGGAAGGCCATAAGGAATGAGTCTGTGCTCATGGTCGGAAGGAGCTCGATATGTATCGCTCTGGTGGTCATGCATTTGAATACAATACCCCACCGCTTCTCGGTGCCTCTTCCTCTTTTTATATACAACGGGCCAAAACAGTCCATGCCTGTGGAGTGGAATGGCTTGTCGCCGATTCGGAGGCGACAGGGGGGTAGGTCAGCCATCCGTGGTATGCTGGGCTGCGCGCGCCACTTACGGCAGTCTAGACAGGTTCGCTGGAAGCGCTGTACTGCTTCTCTCCCTTGTAATATCCAATAACGACGTCTGATCTCCGCGAAGACTCTCTCTGCTCCGGCGTGGTGCACATCCTCGTCGTATTTCTTTATGATCAGCTCTGTGACCTTGTGTCGGCTGTTCAAGACGATCGGGTGCTTAATGTCATCTGGTAGATCGGGGGCTCTCCGCAGGCGACCACCCACTCTGATGAGATTATGTGCGTCACTCTCTGGTGCCAGGTGAATCAGTCTGCTGTCTGATGGGACGGGGTTTCCTCCCTGTAGACAGTCTAGCTCATCGGGGAACGAGTCTCTCTGGGCTCGTTGTAGTAGAAGAAGTTCTGCTTCTTCGTAGTCAGCTGCTGACATGTCAGTGGTGGACTGAATCTCTGGGTGGTGCCGCAGGAATGTTCTTTGTTGCGCACTCTCTAGGGTGATGCAGTCATCTATGTTCGGGTCTGTGGAGGCGACAGTGCTCAGTCCACAGAACATAGGCTTCTTGTTCTCAGCCTCCTCTCTACTTGCTTCCCTCGGGGTGGGCGTAGGCCAATCTCCTTCCGGGAGCTGGAGGAATGCTGGTCCGTCACTGTAGATGTTGTGACGGGTTAGGTCATCCAGGGACATTCCCCGGGTGATGACGTCAGCTGGGTTGTGTTTGGTATCCATATATCTCCAGCTTGCTTCTTCTGTTAGTTCCTGAATCTCGGTGACTCTGACTCCCACGAAGACTTTGTATCTGCATGAATCAGACTTAATCCATGTGAGTACTGTCGTGGAATCTGACCACAAGATTGTTCTATGCACCGGAATGGTGAGTTCACGTTGGATTAACGTGGCTAGATGCGCTCCTGCGAGGGCTGCGCAGAGCTCTAGACGTGGGATAGATTGTTGCTTACGTGGGGCTATCCTTGAGCGGGCCAGTATGAAAGCAGTGTGTATCTCTCCTCCCATCTCTTGGGCACGCAAATAAGCAACCGATCCGTAGGCTACTTCGGAGGCATCGCTGAAGACGTGTAGCTCAATCTCGCATGTCTCTGGCCTCACTGTGGATGGGAAGTAGCTGCGGCGTATGTTGACACCTGGGAGTGAGCGGAGTTCCGTCTCCCACTCTCTCCATGTTGAGGCAAGGTGTGCGGGTATTGGGTCGTCCCAGCCCTGGTCCTTGTCCCATAGTGCTCGTACAATCATCTTTGCCCTGGTGGTGTAAGGTAGAATACATCCCAGCGGGTCATATTGTCTGGCGAGTGTTCTGTACACACTCCGTCTGGTGGTCGGTATCGCCGCCGACCTTCCTTGCTCTGGAGCCAAGGGTTTGTGTCTATAGTGGAGCGAGTCTGTTTTGAAGCGCCAGACTAATCCTAGTGTCATTTCTTGGGCTTCTCCTGGGATTGTCGCCATCCAGGTCTCGCTGCTGGCAGCCTTGTCTGCGGAGGAGAGGCTGCGCAATACGTACGGGTCACTGCTGGCCCACTGCCTGAGATCAAAGCCTCCTTTGATTAGGGAGGCGCGTAACTTGATTAGGAGAGCCTCGGCTTCTTCTTGAGTCGAGACGCTTTGTAGACAGTTGTCTACGTAGAAACTGTTCTTCACACTGTGTTGGACCTCTTCATCTGCTGCTGGGTCCTCTGTGTCGTGTTTCTGTAGTGCAAATGTAGCACAGCACGGGCTGCATGTGGTTCCGAAGGGGAGTACTTCCCACTGGTAGATGGATGGGTTCTCATCTCCGATCTTCTCTCTCCATAGGAACCGTAGCAGAGGCTTGTCCTCCTCTACTAGTCTCACTTGCAAGAACATCCCTTTGATATCCCCGCTTATAGCCACCTTGTCCTGGCGGAAGCGCAGTAGCACGCCTAGTAGGGAGGGGCCGAGTGTGGGGCCGGGCAAGAGCTCTTTATTCAGATTTTGGGATCCGATCTGGTAGCTGCAGTTAAACACAATGCGATCCTTGCCATTGTGATGGACCTTGTGATGCGGCACGTACCATGATTCGGTCGTCTGATCGGCCTCTTTAATGTCAATCTTTGTTACGTGTCCCGCTGTGATTAGCTTCTCAATCTCAGCTCGGTACACACTCTGTTGAGCGGGGTCTTTGGCTAGGCGCCGCTCTGTGTTCAGTAGATAGCGCTCCGTGGCGTCTTTCTTTGCGTGAAAGGGGGGCATTCCCTCTCTCCTCAGGAGTGGAGTTGCGTATCTCATCACTCCGCCGACTGTGACTCTCTTTGTCCCCTGCTCGAGTAGGTGGATGGCGTAAATGTCTTCTTTAGAGCGAATGTCTTTCTTTTCGTTCTTAAAGGGCATTGTCTCTAGGGTCCATAGCCTCTCGACATGCTGCAGGAGAGTGGTGTCTTCTTCTGTCGTTCGGGAGTGGAAGCAGCTAGTGGCTGCGGTTCGGTTGAGAGATTTAGTGAGGGGACCTTGTAATGTCCATCCTAAGCGGGTCTCGACGGCTGCAGGACAGCCTCGGGGACCGGTATGGACCCGGTCAATCGGGACTATGAGTTCTGCATGGTCGGAGCCTATCAACAGGGTCGGGGTAGCGCCGTTTATGAGCGGGATAGGTAATTGGCGCAGGTGCACATATTTATCCATCAACTTGGTGACAGGGTAGGTGTACTGCGAGAGTCCTATTTCTTGGCTGGTGAAAGCATTTGTGATCTTGTACTGTCGCTCTGGCTGCCCGTTGGCTGCGATAGTGAAGGAGACATTCTCGCCCTTTATCGTCTTTAAATCTCTTCTTATTGTCCGAATCGTCATTTCGTTCTTGCTCCCCCGCAGTCCCAGTTGAGTCGCAGCGGAGGCGAGCAGAAGGGTCTTCTCTGACCCGTCATCAAGGACGGCGTAAGTGTCCATGACTTTATCCTGGTAGCTCAATGTCACACGGACTACCTTTAAGAGCACTTGAGCTCCGTTGCTGCTGGCGGGGTTAATGTACATGACACTTGCCTTGGTGCCGCTCCGTGGTGCAGGTGTAGGCCGTCTTCCGTTACTATCGTGTAGTATATCTAGATGGGCTCCATCGCACCGGCTGCACCTTTTCTTTAGGCGGCATTCGGCTGCCATGTGGGGCCGCGCACATCGATAACAGCGCCGGTTGGACTTTATCCATTGGCTCACTTCTTCTGCATTCATCTTTGTGAATGTGTCACATTGTGACAGCCAGTGTTCTTTCTCACAGTAGGGACACGCTATCTTCCACTTCTCCTTCCTCGAGGGGGTGCTGTGACTCTTACTGCTCGGTACTGACTCTGATTGGTGCATGACAGTCACCGATCTTCTTCCATCATTTATTCTCCTGGGTCCCTCTCTGGAGCTTGGCGTGCTCCGCCCGAAGGTGTCCAGTCGTAAGCTGCTGACCTCTCTCGCCAGGAAGTCGGCCAGATCAAGGAGGGATGGCTCGGGGCCGTCGGGATCTCGGTAGTCCCTCTGCCGCCGAAAGCGCTCCTGTCTTGCGGGTGGCAGCTTCTCCAAAATCCTCTCAACGTTAGAGTTGGCGTACAGCTCATGCCTGCCCTTCTCCCGTTGAGCTCCCAGCATCCCCACCAGGGACTGCACTTTGATTGACAGGTCATCTAGTGAGCGATTGTCTGTGGCTGGGGGTAGGCGGTCAATATGCCTTATCTCCTGGATTACGTAATCCCATATACGTCCATATCTTTGATCCAGCGCTGCAAGGGCCGCTGTGTATGGGGTCGAGGAGGTAGCATAGGCTAGCGCTATATTGTGTGCTCGCTGTACTTTCAGGTGCTTCAATAATATTGCATACTTGTGGCGTTCATCAATGACATCCGCCAGCATTGTCTCTAAGCACATCCGGAGCTCCGTGTACTGTGCTCGACTCTCATAGGCGAAGTCTGGGATTGATGGCGTGGCGTTGTATGACGCCGTGGATGGCGAATACATCGGCGAGCGTTGGGGGAGAGACCTCCTGGGCGAGTCCCCTCTTGCGCCTCGCTGTGGGCCGGTACTGGCAGGGTACCATGGCCCACTGGTCCAGGTACTGTTCCTCGGGGCTGGTCGTGCATCGTGCTCACCCGTAAATAGAGTCGGGGGTCTGTAGCGCAGCGCCGCGGGGGTATAGCCTGGACTGTATGGGACCTCCTGGTCCGGTGGAGTACTGTGCTGTCGTCGGGCTTGGTTCTCCTCTTCTCCCTCTTCTTCTTCTATCAAATCTTCCAGATCTTGTAATCGTTTATTTAGCTTCTCCGCAGTGTAGGCCGCTCCTTCCTTGTAGCTGGGTCTCGCTTGGACCGGTATGGGAAGGGGGTCTGCGGGGGGTCTAGACTCGGTCTGTTGGTCAAGTTCAGGGTCGCTTGCTCGTTGCGGTGACGCTGCTCTTGACTGCTGTCTCGACGAGTTCCTTGAACCCCTGGCGGAGGGAGAGGGAGTTGTCCTTTTGATCAGCTGCTCTATTAGTTGCGCTTGTAGTCTGTCGCGCTCTGCGTCTCTTTGGGCACCGGCAGCGGTGCGCTGGGCGTCGGCGCGGTCTCTTGCCATATTCTCTTCCATCTGGAAGCGTCTCATCTCCAGACTTGTGCGCTGTTCTTCGCTCCGTTGCTGTGCTTGGAGGTGTTCGCGCTCGCTGGTCGCCTGGGCTTGGAGACGTTCGCGCTCGCTAAGCGTCTGTGCTTGGAGCCGATCGCGTTCGGTAGAGGCTGTCAGGCTGACGAGGAACGCCTGTTGTAGTATCCTCTCCGCTTCGCTGGGGGAAGGCGGTAGTGGAGGTGAGCCGCTCCTGCGTGAACCGCTCCTGGGGGTACTCGTTGGGGAGTCCTGGAGCTCTAGTTCCTCGGCGCTCTCCTCTTCTTCTTCCGTGCAGAGTTCTCTCTCTGTAGGGTTGTCTTCCTCCCGGGGCGTGTCGGGGACTACTTCTTTAGTAGTGGCGGGGGGTAAAGGCATGTCAATTCCCTCCTGGTCTCCACCGTGGGCTTGGTCAGTTACATTAGGACCTACTAGGGCCTCTGTGGTCGGGGAAACCTGGTCGTTAAGGTCAGACATAATTTTACTTTCTACTTTTACTACGTTTACCGTTTGTCGAAGGCTAGGTAGTTGACTGACAGTGTAAGCCTCTAAGTACTGAGGTGTCTGTCGTCTGCGCCGCGGGCGTTCTAGGTTAAAAGGATCGTTTCGTGGAGTGTTCATCATAGGCCATTTCGATATTAATAACACTATATTAATATTACACTAGTTACCCTCCGGCTCGAAGGACCAATTGTAGCTGAGGGGTACAATTCCCTGACTGTATTGTTAGATATGATATTTAATACCACTACCTCATGTACTTTAACTTCTGGCCACCCAGTACAAGATATAAGTATGATGAACACTTTCCCACCTGATGAAACGAACCAACACAAATGGACCAAATCGAATATTTAATACAGCAAAGGGTGTACACAATATTCACTTAATTACATTTATGATTTGAAATGTTAAGTATGCACTTTTATGGCAAATGAGTATTCGTAGGTAAATCAACATTGAATGTCCAATCTCTGGTTGCGCAGGGAGTAAGTATACAACCTGGAATATTTAGGAAACGATAGCGATAGTACTTAAATAATTATAGCTGGATACACTAAGGGGGGGGGGGGGTCCCGCTGGTTGTAAGACAGTAGGAGGGGGGGTTAGAGAAGTCGCTGGCGGTATCCCATCTGGCCGACGGTGTCTTGGGAGAATCCAAAGTCTTAGACCCAGTGCCCACAGAACCTCGGGCCGTAGACGAACACAGCTGGACCCTCTGTGGAACGGTATCTGCCGGTCCACAACGGAGAGACGTGGTGCGACCTCACGTGTAGAGCGCCGCCTCACCTGTAGTCCTCTCCGGGGGGTAATTCCAACACTCGACAGTGTTGGCCTTTATCCATGGAATAATCAAAGCACATAAAGCATAATCCAAGAGCCGTGGAAGGCTCGCCGTCGTCGGGTAGAGTAATCCAATATACAGGTCCAGTCGCTCTTGACCCGGAGCTCCTCGGATGCAATCACCACTAGGGGTCTGACCAGCCTGGATAAGCGTCCAGATAACGTCAGGAACGATGGGGGTACTGATAACTGTAGAACTCGAACCGAACGATGCACCATACATAAATAGACTATTATTAGCTTAATAGAATACGTCCAACTCGACGGTATGGTGCCAAACTATGACCATTCAACTATTAATCTACACGATATCTCAATGCCTATTCTGGGCCAAGTAGGCCCTACTACACCGCACGTGCTTCGTGGGGAGGCTCTTGCGTCTGTCACTCTGTTGGAGGGTAAAGAACTGGACTAAAAAAAAGTTCTACTTTACGAGCGTCATATATATATGCGCTATGAACAAATAGTACCACACGTATTTCGCCCGGCATATTACTGCGCGGAACCGGGGGCTGCCTCGACATGTTAGGCGGCACGATTGAACTTGAACCTAGGGGTATGGCAACCTGGCGCCAGGTTCTAGTCCAATGGTAGAATGAAACTATTATGGGCTGTTTAGTAGAAACGGGGATATTCAATGCATATTGTACAAGGAATATACAGGGGATATCAAACGATATACAAATACAATTAAATATATATATATAAATAAATATACATATTCGGTTTAATCTGATCCTTCACAACACCGATAATATCGGACATCCCTAATATATATCTGTATGTCTGTATGTCATGCATGTCATAAATGTCATGATATATATCTGTATATATGTATGTCATGTATGTCATAAATGTCATGATATATATCTGTATGTCATGTATGTCATAAATGTCATGATATATATCTGTATATCTGTATGTCATGCATGTCATAAATGTCATGATATATATCTGTATATCTGTATGTCATGCATGACATGATATATATCTGTATATCTGTATGTCATGCATGTCATGAATGTCATGATATATATATATATCTGTATATGTCATGCATGTCATAAATGTCATGATATATCTGTATATCTGTATGTTGTGTATGTCATAAATGTCATTATGAATTGAAAATGGGGGACCCTGATGTAAACAAGACGAAAGTCTTTCTCTGGTCTGCATCCCCTTAACAATTGTGTGTATTGAGCCACACTGTATACCCATTCTGCAATCTGTTAATACAATTTTCAATCAATCAAACTTAAAATTGGGACAGAACTTAGAGAGATTGTAGAACAACCAGACCAGGGGCCAGGGCACACTGGGTGAAACTAACCTCTCTTGTATTGCTTTTTCTGTGTTTGTCAACTCAAGTAACTTACGCCATTTCCGTTCTGGAGTCTCAGAACCATGATGCTTTCTGGCGAACCAGCCCACGTTGAAACCAGTTTAAGCTAAATGTAAATGTAAGCGGAACCAAAGTTCTGCTCAATGCTTTGGCTTACAGCTTGCTAGTACTACGGGCAGCGAAGTGCCGAAGTGTCCTTGAGCAAGATACTTAACCCCTAACTGCTCCCGATGAGCAGGTTGGCACCTTGCATGGTTGCCTCTGCCGTCTGTGTGTGAACGTGTGAGTGAACAGGTAAAATTTTAGGAACAAATTGTAAAGTGCTGTGCTATATAAATGCAGTCCATTTACCATCAAAGAATTCTGGCTTACTATCATGTACATATCATTGCTCATTATTTATGTAACAAAATGAACTCTCCCAAAAGGTCTCATTTATATTGTAATTAAAAAAAAACATAAGTCATTGCGGGAGCATGCCTTTGTTCCCACAGCCCAATGGTCCCACAGCCCTATGTTCCCACATTTCTAAGGTGTTTCTCAAAATTAGGCCTTATGTTCCCACAGCCCAATGGTCCCACATTTCCTTTTTTCATAAAGAAAATTCAGATTTGATCCACCTTTCTCTTAATTTGGTAGCCAATTACACACAACCTATTATCCAATTGTCCTCTGGTAGTAGAGGGTTCGTCCGGGAACATAGGGCTGTGGGACCATTGGGCTGTGGGAACATAAGGCCTAATTTTTTGAAAAACCTTAGAAATGTGGCAACATAGGGCTGTGGGAACATAGGGCCTCATTTTGAGAGAGATCTTAGAAATGTGGGAACATAGGGCTGTGGGACCATTGGGCTGTGGGAACATAGGGCTGTGGGACCATTGAGCTGTGGGAACATAGGGCTGTGGGACCATTGGGCTGTGGGAACATAGGGCTGTGGGACCATTGGGCTGTGGGAACATAGGGCTGTGGGACCATTGGGCTGTGGGTACATAGGGCTGACCCCGTCATCGCCAGCCAAGCTGTTGCCAGGTAAAACAATTGGGCTGTTGTTCAACTTCAAACTTCAAATTACTTTATTTTCCTTTCGGAACTTCATTTGTGCAGTGGTTAAAAGACAAACATACAGTCACAATACATAGACACTCACCACTATAAAAACACCAGCTTCGTTAAACCTACAGTAAAAAAGACCACTATAAAAAAACACCAACTACATTAAAACGACAGTACTTAAAGCATGATATATTAAAATCCATATGGAGCAATTCTATATGTATATAAGTAATAAATAATTTTTTTTTATCCACTTTTTCTCCCATTTTCTATATTTTTCTCCCATCCCAATTTCGTATCATCCAATTCAACCCTCCCCTGTCACGAACGCTGTTTCTTGCCTCCCACAAGCCGGCTGCAATGTGGACTAAAGGCCTCTACATGCTACAGCAAATTCAAAGCAACTTCAACACAACATCGACAAAGCAACGGTGTTGCAGACACATTACCTTTATGCTTCTGCAAAATCAACGCGCAGCCTATGATGCAACAAAATGTACCCCGGATGTGCGGCTCGAGCGCGCCCAGCCCGCCTGAATACTTTGGGCAGCCGAAGGTGCGCACTCTAGCAATTACAAACGGATTTCCCTTCTCAACCATACATCGTTAGTATAATAATAGCCCTGTTTATGTTTGTTTTCGCTTGTGTTCTTGTATATAGTGTAATATAGTTATATCGCCACATCAACCCAGTCCATCCCCATTGTTTCCCCAATCTCCTTCCACGGATTCATCGTCATAATGCTATCCTTGTAGTCTTTAGACCCGCTATTATATAAATGTTTGTACTTTCGGACCTCCTCTGCAATACGTTCCTGCATTTGATTCATTTTAAACAAACAATTAAACAAGTGTAATGAAACAATACACTAGCTATCGAGCTCCTGTCAGAAAGTTTTCTTTTGGTCTCGAGCTCCTGTCAGAAAGTTTTCTTTTGGTCTCGAGCCAGGAAAACACTAGAAGTGACAGACAGCCCCGCCCCCATTCACTACCAACCAATCACTGCTACGCAATACCAACGCAACGGGTCTTTAGATTAGATTTTGGAGACAGGTACGCAACGTCCTCGCAACACAGTCTACAAGACTGTCTGCAACAAGCGCGCTGAAATTGCGCCGATGTTGTGTTGAAGTTGCTTTGAATTTGCTGTAGCATGTAGAGGCCTTAAGTCATACATAGCACAAGTCCCCTCCAGTACTTGAGGTAACAGCAGTCGCATCTTTTCACCTGCGCAGCTCGATCACTCAGTGGCGAGGAGTAACGTGTGGGAGGCTCACGCTGCCCCCGACACTTCCTGATTCTACTGCGCAGGCGCACCAACCGACCTGTAGGAGTCGCTGTCCACAACGCCCGATCCCCACCGATCAGTTTCCCACCCCCTAATACGGCCAATGTGTATTAGTATAAACGACCAGCTAAACTGAAAGCAATGTGGAGCGCTGGGCTCGAACAGGCAAGCCCAGCGTCTCCGCATTCGTGGCTAGCGACTTGCCCACTACGCCACGTAGCCGCCCATAAGTAATAAATTATTATTATTATTGTTGAGATTGCATTGAGTGAGCTCAGCCATTGCTCTCCGGTTGTGCTGAACCCTGAATTCCCAAGTGTGGGAATCTCAACGAACGGATTGTTTTCCAACAAGTGGTGATCCTGTCTGTGATACATGTCTGAGTTTTGTTCAGCTACATTTTTGTAAAGCGATATATGCAATTGTGTTGCAAATTGAAAGATACTAGTACGTGGAGTAGACATCACGTTGCTGTTTTTGGCATCCGACCGGCACCAATCTTGGCCAGGGACATGATATCAGCATCAGGCCAATATTTGCTGGGTCAGCACAGCAGATGACAGTGTGTCATTAGTTCATGGACGTATTAGAAGGTAAGAATTCTGAGTAGTCTCATCGCTTTGCTACTATCAAGGACAGCAGATGGGAATATATTTCAGTAGAGAACACGTTCTTTAGTACAACAAGAACCGCCTAGATTCGGTGGCCTTATACTTGTCCAGGTCTTCTGAACCCCGGGGTTGCCGAGCAAATTCACACTGCATCTTTCCTCTGTCTTTTCGTTTTTGTGATAATTGATTTGTTTTGCCTTCATTCAAAGATTTGAACATGTCTTAACTACTCCCAAGTTGACCATATGCATATAATTTAACACAAATGAGCTTACAAACTGCAGCGATGAGACGATTGAATGTGCTTTTACATAAGCCATTTCTGGTGCGTCACATATCGGATGCTTTCATAATTCATATGCACCCTGTGTATGTTTGCTTGTTTTTTTAAACTTGTTTAAAAAAGTCAATATTGGCCAGAACTGAACTTTTGCTTTTTTAGAAAGGTGGAACCAAAAAAAGTGACTCAGGTATTCACACTCAGGTTTATAGAGTCATGATCATGTTAGTGAAAGCTAACAGCCTGTGGTTTGCAAGGAGTGTCCGCACATCTGTAGCAGGTGTCATTGTTTTCTTAGTCAGCTCAATAATTCACAATTCATCAAGGACCTTTGTGTGGTTTTGCTTGTTGTTGACTATTGTCATCTAGGTTGGGCAACTCCACTTCAGCATCTAGAAAATCTGTAACATGTACATACTACATATACTTAATGTCAGAATCAAAGCATGATTCATCCATCGTCAAACTACCAGCTGCTGAAATATAATTTACACTTTCATAACCGCTCGCAGCCTTGTTGCCAACATATAATCTATTGGTAATTGACCTATCTCAAACACAAGGATTTAAGACATGGCCACATTCAAACTCATTTACTCTCAATAACTGTCAAACTAAATTAATGTGTGCAAAACTGTTTAGGGTTTTTGGATGTGTGTGAGATTATGTGCAAAATAAATCAGCATTCTTTTTTGGTGAAGTGCCCCATTAACTCCTTCTGCGCCAAACCCGAACTTTCTCGGGTTTCAAATCCAAGCGTTGAGCACCAAACCAGAGATAGTTTGGGTTTAGATTTTTTTAAATTATTTTCCTTTCTAAACACTCGCACGGACCTGCCTGTGTCTCCCTGGCACCGCTCCCTACGTTATAATTGCAATCAAATCCTGACAGGTGGCAGTATCGCCTACCTTTTGAACTGGGTCTCTCAGTTGTCTTTCAGTGCCTCAGTACCTCCAGCTGCAGGTATCCCCTCCCCCTCAAAGTGAATTAGCACACAGCCATCTGTCGCCAATTTGCTCGCCTGAAACTATTGTTTCCCGTATTTCCCAATGCGCACAAGTAATGGCGATCACGATGGAACTAATGGGATTATTCATTTTGGAGTACCTTCTGACAAAGGTAAGGTCTATTTTAGGTCTATTTTACCGAACCTAAAACATGCTTTTGTATTGATCACAGCGTCGTATTTTACCGAACCTAAAACATGCTTTTGGTAATGATTGCAGCTTCGTAAAACTACCCCCCCCCCTGATGTCTTTGTGATGGGAAACATCTATATGGTATATACCTTTGATTTGGAAATAATATAGGTTTCAGGCGAGCAACCCGAACGATTTGCGCATATGCATATAACACGTCATATCTCACGATCTAGAAAACGAGACTGGATTATTTTGAAATGGGGCGATGTTTAGCTTGGAATAGCGCACAAACGAAAGTATGTAGAAATAAACTGGTTTGTCCCTGTTGGACTATAAATAGTGCCTGTCAAATGAGCTGTACTATTGTCTCCATAGCTATAATATAGAATATACAATGGGTCCGCAAACATTGTGAAACAATGGTCAATAACGCTGGCGCCATTGAGTTAAGACAGTGATGCATGGAAACTATCAGGCGATGGGGATGATAAATATTGCCCTTGGCAGGGATGCTGGGGGTTGGAAACTGTGAAAAAGTCGATGAGCACTGTGGGCTGTGAGAAAACAAAATGCATAATAAATAAATGCTGTTACTCATGTTGGCTAACTGCCGATCCGTATTGCTTCACAATGCTGTTCTTGTATCATGACCTCTATGCCCTTCAAGTACAGTAGTTATCTTGCTGGTTTAATAATGTATACTTATTCATCAACAACACATTCTAAATGTTAATATTACACACTGAGGGGTCAAGGACTATTATCTAGTGGTGAAGACCAGTGTTGTAGACTAAGGATAGTTGGATATGTAGGGTGACCAAACGTCCTCTTTTGCCCGGACGCGTGAATATTAAAGGCAACCAACTTGTGTTCAGCTTTTCGTTCAGCGTTTCTCTGATTGGCCACACGGCCACGTGACCGCCCTAGCACACGCCCTTCGCGGCAGAGAGAGACGCGGCAGCACTGGGTTTTATCACTGGAGATACATTTCTCACTCACCATTGTATTTTGCGCCATCTGACAATATCATAATGATGTGTTTTCTATATTATATCCACAATCATTCATCTAAAAAAATGTATGGGCATAAATACATGTTAAGATATTCAAAATCGTCACAGCAGTAGGCCTATAGTTTGTTTAAACTTCAGAAGTGATGTACAGTGACGAGTGAATCTGGTAGTTGGTTGTTAAAAACGCGAAATAACATAATAACGTTACAGTTTCTAGTTCAGTCAGCAGCCTCACGAAATAACATTATACATTATGCTCCGCGAAATAACATTATACATTATGCTCCGCGCTTCAATTATACATTATGCTCCGTGCTTCATTAATTCATTTCATAATCAGTCAGCAGCCTGCGTCCTCCGAAATAACATTATACATTATGCTCCGTGCTTCATTCATTCATTTCATAATCACTCAGCAGCCTGCGTCCTCCACTGATGCAGCAGTTTCTAGTTCAGTCAGCGGCCTCGCGAAATAACATTATACATTATGCTCCGCGAAATAACATTATACATTATGCTCCGCGCGTCAATTATACATTATGCTCCGCGCTTCATTCATTCATTTCATAATCAGTCAGCAGCCTGCGTCCTCCGAAATAACATTATGCTCCGCGCTTCATTCATTCATTTCATAATCAGTCAGCAGCCTGCGTCCTCCGAAATAACATTATACATTATGCTCCGTGCTTCATTCATTCATTTCATAATCAGTCAGCAGCCTGCGTCCTCCACTGATGCAGCAGTTTCTAGTTCAGTCAGCAGCCTCGCGAAATAACATTATACATTATGCTCCGCGAAATAACATTATACATTATGCTCCGCGCGTCAATTATACATTATGCTCCGCGCTTCATTCATTCATTTCATAATCAGTCAGCAGCCTGCGTCCTCCGAAATAACATTATGCTCCGTGCTTCATTCATTTCATAATCAGTCAGCAGCCTGCGTCCTCCACTGATGCAGCAGTTTCTAGTTCAGTCAGCAGCCTTGCGAAATAACATTATACATTATGCTCCGCGAAATAACATTATACATTGATTGATTGATTGATTGAAAACTTTATTAACAGATTGCAGAATGGGTACAATACAGTACAGCTCAATACACACAATTGTTGTACAATTAAATACACACAATATAAATTCATGGCAATGTCCGGGGTTTCATTGTTTTTCAGTTTCAGTTTCACGGCCCTTTGCGAGCATCTGAAGGCTCAGGACTGCATTTTTCGCCGAACATATAAATTACCGAATTAAAGAGCTATTTGTTGCCGTTCGAATGCCATCTGAATCGCACAAATCCGTGCCTTGGTTCTCGAGTTACATGCCGATATGTCAGGCGTGCGACTTGCGCCAGCTTATCACCCCCGACTCCCGGAGAAGCATGCAGCTGGTCTTTAAAGCTATGCTGCCAGGCTGGTCCGCGACCCTCCGTGCTGCGATCACCAGCGGGGAGAATATGCTCACGCGAGCGGCATCGCTGAGCTCTGGTGACTTGGGGCTTATGGCGAGAAGCAGTAACACAACATTGCAACTGTTGTGTTACTGCTTTCTGACCGAATTAGTCATTCATTTGTAGCTATAAAGACATATTCATAATCCAACATATGTGTAAAGAAACAACATATTCCGATTGGAAGGACTCCCATCTCCTCCTCACGTCTCTCACAGGGCTGAGCTGTGCACGGCTTTGCTCTCACTCGAGTGAGGAGGAGCGGAAGACCGCTGGTTCTCCAACATACAGCGGTGTGCTCTTCAGAATGTACCGGGAGAAACATTTACTGTACCCCGCAGACATAATAAGCATATAAGCAGTGCTTACTAACGTTATTAGTTACGTTATTTCTGACCGAATTAGTAATTCATTTGTCTAGCACAGTCTCTAACAGTGTAACAGTAAGAAGCATTTTGGATAAAAGTATTCTGTACTTCTGTATGACAACAATGTATGCCTTTCAAATGATAAATGATTAAATGATACACAGCAAAATCTACGCTCTCTCATCCTGCTTTCGCCAACGGCAGCGATGTGAAAGGCGAAGTGAACTCCAGCAGTAGCGCGATTGCCGCTGCGGCTGCCGCGGGGGCGTGCCACGCGCGTCACGTGCCTGTCGCGGCCAATCAGGCCTACCCCGGAAATGGAAACGGTTGCGGAACTGATACAGGCCTCAGGGCCGCGCTCTGACGGCCGCGCTGTGAGGGCCGCTCAGCAGCGCCACCCACCCAATGGCTGAATTGGAGTATTGCACTGTGCGGGCACAGCTGTGAGATCCGCGCGAGGCCAGAGGATGTACTGTATGAGTAAATTAACTATACTTTTGCTCACACAATATCTTGGAATGAACATAAATTGAAAATAAATAATAATAAAAAACAAGTAATAAACAGATTAAAAAACAAACAAGCAGGTGTATAGGATGAAGTGTAAACGTATATGTATTCCTACCCCCTTGATTGATTGATTGATTGATTGATTGATTGATTGATTGATTGATTGATTGAAAACTTTATTAACAGATTGCAGAATGGGTACAATACAGTACGGCTCAATACACACAATTGTTAAGGGAATGCAGACCAGAGAAAGACTTTGGTCTTGTTTACATCAGGGTCCCCCATTTTCAATTCATCATAACATATGACATACATGAGATACAGATAGACAGTATTCAGTATACCGTCACACTCTATTATCTTATGCAACTCATATTCACTCCACAAACTGAAATATACATACATTGTTGAATGAACAGCCTGTTTCTTGAAGTTAGACTCTCCTCTAAATTGTAACCCCCCTCTCTAATTTTTGGATGTTACCCAGGAGTGAATTGTTTCGTGCTTTAAACATGATTTGTGCAGTCTTAAATTCAGCCAGGTCCCAGAGTTTCATGGCATGTGATTTAAAAAATAGTGTGTTTGTGTGTTCCAGATATCCTACCTTATTGATAATCAAAGCTCGACAACACACATTAATGTCCCTTCAGGCTATGGATTTGCGGTGTTTTCCAGCTTATACAAAAAATATATATATATTATTTTGGAATATTTCAACTACTACACAAAAACGTGAGTACACAAGTTCAACTCATGTTCAGCCCTATGTTACTCATTAGCACTAAAAGTGATTTTTCTTTATTGTGTACAAAACTTCAGAATGTTATCTTTCAAAAGAGACCAGGCTTATGCATGTGCTATAAGCATAAAGTATAAAGATAAGCTTTGCAAAAAAAGTATGCAGTCCTCAAGTTCAAGTAAAAAAAAATGCCACTTTTCTGGGTACATGTTTCCAAGCATATGTTAAAACAATAAGGCATCTTTGAGTAAACTTTGAGTAGAGATTCAAGGTTCAAGAGGTTTATTCATCACATACAGTACAGTACACAAGACATAGTGAAATGAAGGTGGCCATGCCCGCTTCGATTGTGCAAAGTATCATTAAGTATCTCGAGGCTGGGGCCAGCATGTCCTCTTTTTTGGAAATCAAAATATGGTCACCCTAGATATGTGTATAAATACCAGTGTTGTAGAATAAGGATAGTTCGATATGTGTATAAAGACCAGTGTTGTAAACTAAGGATAGCTGGATATGTGTATAAAGACCAGTGTTGTAGACTAAGGATAGCTGGATATGTGTATAAAGACCAGTGTTGTAGACTAAGGATAGCTAGATATGTGTATAAAGACCTTGCATGGTTGCCTAACTTGCCTCTGCTGTCGGTGTGTGAATGTGTGAGTGAAATGTGAGGGACAAATTGTAAAGCGCTTTGGATAAAAGCGCTATATAAATGCAGCCATTTACCATTTACTAAGGATAGCTGGATATGTGTACAAAGTGCTGTACAGTAGCCTAGTTATCTTGCTGTACATTTCATATGAGAGAAACTACTCTGCACTGGGATAATAAAAACAAATATCACTCAGAGATTAACTCTAGGTCGTGGGTGAACAGAAACGAGGTGTTAAATATAAGATAAGATGTTCCTTTATTAATCCCCTTGGGAAAATGCAGCAGAACGGGGGAGGGGAGGTTCAGGCAATAGGAATCAGGATACAATATAGAGAATAAAGAAATATCAGAGTAGAGGTAAAAAACATGATAAAATATTAACAAAAGATAAGGTGAGGGTCTGGTCAACCGGTGAGACACTCTTACTCTTATCGATAATAATAACACACTGCGCCAGTGCGCCAGAGTCCATGCAGGGTTCAGTAGTTAAGAGTCAAAACAGACCTAACAGTTCTCAAGTTCTCCAGCCAGTAGTTATCCAGCCACTGGACCTATCCATGCTAATGTGCCCGTTTTAAGAGATGGGTGTGCTGCGAAACTGTTTTACCATATGTCATTGTTATTATTATCTTTTAGCACATCTGTATGTGTTTAGTCAGGGAAAATGCATCCTGTTCTTTCCAGTTTCCACACATCTTGTTTTCAGAGTGTATGTCAAAACTGAAGCAGTATGCACAGGTGGCAAAATACATTATTTTAATCTGCAGATCAAATAATATGTACATTCAATTAAAAGGTTTTGTATCTATGGATACAAAAAGCACATCTGCCACACCTATTACAGCAGATGTAGAACTAAATCACACTGTCTGGCTACCTATTACAGCAGAGGTAGAACTAAACCACACTGTCTGGCTACCTATTACAGCAGAGATACAACTCAATCACACTTTCTGGCTACCTATTACAGCAGAGGTAGAACTAAACCACACTGTCTGGTGACCTATTACAGCAGAAAGAACTAAACCACACTATATGGCTACCTATTACAGCAGAGATACAACTAAACCACACTGTCTGGCTACCTATTACAGCAGATATATCACTAAACCACACTATATGGTAGGGGTGTAACGGTACACAAAAACCACAGCTCGGTACGTACCTCGGTTTTGAAGTCATGGTTCGGTACGGGTTTTCGGTACAGTGGGGGACAGTTTGGCTTTCCATGTTCCACTCAGGGGTGATGTAGTGTGCAGTAACTAATTGTATAGGGCTGTCAACGAATATTCTATATTGAAATTAATAATCGACTTGTACATTTTTTTAAATAAAAATTATATTATATTGTGAAAAGAACAGCCCCCGATGGGCGGTCGTTAGGGGTTAACATACCATTGTATTCGTTCGGTACACAGCCGTACTGAAGCTAAGGTCCAGTACTGAAACGGTTCAGTACGGATACGTGTACCTTTACACCCCTACTATATGGCTACCTATTACAGCAGAGATACAACTAAATCACACTGTCTGGCTACCTATTACAGCAGAGATTTAACTAAAGCACACTGTCTGGCTACCTATTACAGCAGAGATAGAACTAAACCACTGTAACGATCCCAGACTCAGCCCTCTGTTGGGCTGTGATGGGAGGAGAAACATTGGTGCCCTACCTCCCTTCAGTGGTCTCATACCACCCTCTAGTGGTCACCAGCAGATGGTGCAGACTTTCTTGTTACCTGTGTTAACTAATGTGATTAATGTAATTAATAGTATGATTAATGTGATTTCATTATGTGTGTTGTCGTTGTTGGCGTCCCCTTCCCTGGTGTGAGGTTGTTCCCCTGTCTGGTTGTGTTTTGTAATAATACTTCGTCGTCGTCCTTGCCCTGTAGTTGTGGAACTGTCTAAGTTTGTATCAACCCCTGTTAGTACATCCGTTAGTCATAAGAAACGACACTGCAACGTGATCTTTTTCCTCAGATCCTCATGTTTATTTTCATAAACATAGCCTCTTACCCGATGTAACCCATTCTGTATTGGCATTGTTCAGTCTTAATTATCTTCAATCCAATGGCTCTCTCTCCCGTCGTAGCCAACCACCATTTCCTGTTAGCCGAAGCTAATGATGATGTGTCACTATTTCCCCTCCCCCACCTAGCGAGGGTGGGGAGGGATGAAAGTCTCTGATCCACGTCTGCTCGCGTCTGCTTCGTGTCTAGATCTAAGTTACCCCGGAAGGAACTCACATCATAACGTCTGCTCCCTAGCAACGGGCCCGCCCCCTTTCCTCGTTACTATGTGACGCGCTGCCATGGCAACTGATCTTCACCTTTAGCATGGTTCTATCGATGTCAAACTCTCCATAGTTCTCTCTGACCAATCCTGCCTGCTCTCAGTCCTTATCAGTGTTTATGTTAACAAGCTGTGGAACAACCTCGGAGCCACACACCCTGCTTGCTACCGTGGAGACACAGAACTGGCTGCTGGCTACTTTTAAGATCTATAGATCCGTCTGAGTAGATGCTGTCACCCACCGATATATATACATTATATACACATTGAAAAACATAGAACTTTCTTCAATCCTCCCTTTGATTCTAAATCAACCTTCAGAATCAACAAACGGTTTTTCAATCATACTCGGCTGTCGTTTTAACGTACACAGCCCCCCCTCCTTCGTGCCCAAGGAAGGAAGACAGCATCCCGTCAAAACTGTGATCTCGTTAGTCGATGCCTACCATGCATCTCCCGGGGCACCAGGGAACACACAGCAGTCCATCCACACAACAACACCCAGAGAAACCCCACAGCCACTTAGCACTCCTCCCTGGGAGAGCTCCTTTTTTATTATTATAATTTTCTTCTCTACCATGGTGCTTACTTACTCTTACACGACAAATCATGACTTTTACTCTTACACTCTTACTCTTACTCGTACTCTTCCTCGTACTCTTACACGACATCTCCCTGTCGTCACAGTGATCTTGCTGTTTGAGGTCTGTCGCGCTTCCCCTTGTGCACAAGGAAAATCGAAACAGATCACCCAACCCAACAACATCCAACTACTCATAACAATTAGGGCTCTCAATAATTCTATCTTGTTGTTTTTACCCATCCATTGCAATGTCCATCTTACATTGCGGTTTCCCCTATCTCATACTTCTGTGAATCATTATCAATGAACACACAGGACTTCACGCTGTCGTCTTGTCTCTCTTGATCTCTTGATTGACTCTGGAAGGAAGTCCCTGTTTGTTCATAATTCAACAATAAACCCGCTCATGATCTCTGTTTCAAACGCCTCGAAACAGCGTCTCCGCAGGAAAGCCCCCGGTGTCTGTCTTGTCCTCCCCTGAGCAACACCGCCTGCGACCGCCAGACTCCGCCCGTTGGCCGTCTCCCCCGCTTGCTGTCGATGGTCTCCCCCGCTCGCTATCGGTTATCTCCGGACTCTGAAAGCAGAAAACAAAACCAGGAGTCTTCTGTACACAACTTTCCCTTGTGTTTTCCCGGAAGCTCATGGCGCCTTTTATGCTGTTTAGACGTTGTGAGTGTCTTACAGCACATGGCACTATCGTTATCACTATCTACCACCTTCTCAACACCCATATATGTCCTACAGGGCGGTTCCCTGTCATTTTCCGCTGCGACACGCAGCAGCTTCCGATACCCACTCTGCAACTCTATCTTCGTCCCAGCTTGACCCCCGGCCCGCGCCAGTTATTTCTGGTGACTGTGTACTCTGAAAACTCTGGCCCTACCTATCAAGGTGTGAAAAGGAGCAGCTGGAAATGAAACTCCCTCTTTATTTTCCAAATTAAACTCTTTAATTAACTGCAACTCATCTCTCTGTGAAGTTCTTATTTAAACCAACCTGTCTATCAATATTATTAATAATTCCCTGCACTACCCCACTCCGCCACTAGATGGTAGCAGAGACCTATATTTAAATACTTCCTGGCAAACCCTATCAGCCCTCTCCTGTCACGACAGTTCCGGCCCTCTGTATACCACATTGCCATTTTAAGGCAAGCGGTCTCAGTGGTTACCGTCTCCTGTCATGAGTCGACAGTCTTTTTTCGTCTCGCTTAGCCATCCCTCACAATACACTTTTACACTGTGGCTTTTGTGCTTTGATTTCATTTCTCTGAGCCTCTGTTTTGTTTTCTTCTAAACACCCATCACCCTCTGGCTTTTTCTCTGTGTCGCTTTCTCTCTGTTTGTCTTCAAAACACATATGATTACAGCTGGCCTAGTTGTGTCATTAATTATTTTTACAGATGCACCATTCTTTATTTTGGCTTAAACGACTATAACCTTGCGTGCAAGTGAACTAACTTTTTCTTCTACAGCCACTGGTTGGTTGCTCGCTCCTCATGACCGCTCTAATCGACTTTCTCCCATGGTTGGCTGGCCTCACTTGCCGGCTTGGCTCGAGTCCATGATTCTCCCACACGCTGGCTGTTCACTCGTCACCCAGACCCGGCGCCATGGGCGGGCATTGGGGGGCCGGGCCCGCCCACAGAGTCAGCTGTGCCCACACTGGTAAAAAAAAAAATAATAATAAATTTTGTCAATCAAAGTCACCTATCCAAATCCTTAGTCGGGGACAGCCCTAGTGGGCACTGATGTCAACAACAACACTACTGAAGCTAGCACGGCACTCTGTGAGAATTAGTTTTCTACCCTCAATAACGTCTTTACATAACATCGCCTTAGTATGCTTCATCGACGCAAGGCCAATTTAATTCAGTTGGCATTTGAGAAGGACTTAACAAAAAAGTTCAGGAATGAGTGGAAGGGCAGTGTTTTAAGAAGATTTCACTCTGTCCCCAAACGCTGCTTGCCGCTCTACTAATGATGGTGAGTAGCCTGTGGAGGAATTTTGTTTGCTTTTTATGCACCTTATTTTTGTCAGTTCAGTTCAGTTTTCAGTGAATTCAGAAGTGTTGAATAAATGGAGACTTTTCAAAGATATAGAATAGAATATAAATGTATTATCCTGAGGGAAATTTGACACTGCAAATCACTCAACATTAAACATTTAGACAGAACAAGTCACGAATAAGAATAACAAAACAAATGGCCTAAGAATAGAATAAAATGAAATAGAATAAAATAGAATAAAAGATACAGTAAATAAAAAAATATATACTGAAGTCTACAGTAGGTGTAATATTGCACAGTGTTTAAAAAGTAAGAGTCCAGGAAGATGGTAACTGTCACTCTGTGCTCAGTGATGCAGTGAGGCACAGTGATGCATTGTATAGTCTGATGGCTGTCGGAATGAAGGACTTCCTGTGCCGTTCAGTGCTGCATTTAGGTAGTGTGAGCCTATAACATGCTCCTCTTGTCAGCCAAGTCTGTGTATAGTGGGTGGGAGGGGTTGCTTAGCAAGGTTCCTCCTCTCCGCCACACTCGCTAGAGTCCAGCTCCACCCCAACCACGCTACTGGCCTTCCTGACCATCTTATCCAGCCTGTTTGTGTCCCCTGCTCTCAGTCCGCTGCCCCAGCAGGTCTGTTATATATATCCGTTCAGTCTGTTTTTGTATAAGTGAATGTTCTTAACACTTTGGGTGCCGGCCAAAAATCCGGAAAATGACTGTGGGTTGCCAGGATTCCTGGACGATTCTAGCATATCTCATGATCTTAGCGGAGCTATTTCTATATTTTATATTATAACTATGGGGAAATGGTTGGGCTCATTTGAAGACGACAAGTTGATGTACACAATGCAAAAAACCGTTTGTTTCTGCATGTCTTCGTTCGTTCACAATTACAAGTTAAAAAACGTCAACAAAAGATAAAAGTGGAGGTAAATTATTTAGAACAGAAGTTACAGGCACTTTTATGAAAGGTGTGCCGGCGGGGTGATAATAGGTACTGAACGTGTTATAAAGCAATTTAGACTGGGATGGATGGATGGATGGTTTGATTGATTGATTGTTTGACAGATTGTTTTATTGGTTTGATTGATAGAATGTTTTATTGTTTTGTTGATAGTTTGATTCATAGATTGATTTGTTTGATTGATTGATTACTTTGTTGGTCATTTGATTGATAGAATGTTTGATTGTTTTGTTGATAGTTTGCTTGATAGAATGTTTGATTGTTTTGTTGATAGTTTGCTTGATAGAATGTTTGATTGTTTTGTTGATAGTTTGATTCATAGATTGATTTGTTTGATTGATTGATTACTTTGTTGGTCATTTGATTGATAGAATGTTTGATTGTTTTGTTGATAGTTTGATTCATAGATTGATTGGTTTGATTGATTGATTACTTTGTTGGTCATTTGATTGATAGAATGTTTGATTGTTTTGTTGGTAATTTGCTTGATAGAATGTTTTATTGTTTTGTTGATAGTTTGATTCATAGATTGATTGGTTTGATTGATTGATTACTTTGTTGGTCATTTGATTGATAGAATGTTTGATTGTTTTGTTGATAGTTTGATTCATAGATTGATTTGTTTGATTGATTGATTACTTTGTTGGTCATTTGATTGATAGAATGTTTGATTGTTTTGTTGATAGTTTGCTTGATAGAATGTTTGATTGTTTTGTTGATAGTTTGATTCATAGATTGATTGGTTTGATTGATTGATTACTTTGTTGGTCATTTGATTGATAGAATGTTTGATTGTTTTGTTGATAGTTTGATTCATAGATTGATTGGTTTGATTGATTGATTACTTTGTTGGTCATTTGATTGATAGAATGTTTGATTGTTTTGTTGATAGTTTGATTCATAGATTGATTTGTTTGATTGATTGATTACTTTGTTGGTCATTTGATTGATAGAATGTTTGATTGTTTTGTTGATAGTTTGCCTGATAGAATGTTTGATTGTTTTGGTGATAGTTAGATTCATAGATTGATTGGTTTGATTGATTGATTACTTTGTTGGTCATTTGATTGATAGAATGTTTGATTGTTTTGTTGATAGTTTGATTCATAGATTGATTTGTTTGATTGATTGATTACTTTGTTGGTCATTTGATTGATAGAATGTTTGATTGTTTTGTTGGTAATTTGCTTGATAGAATGTTTTATTGTTTTGTTGATAGTTTGATTCATAGATTGATTGGTTTGATTGATTGATTACTTTGTTGGTAATTTGATTGATAGAATGTTTGATTGTTTTGTTGATAGTTTGATTCATAGATTGATTTGTTTGATTGATTGATTACTTTGTTGGTCATTTGCTTGATAGAATGTATAGCGGCAACATGCCAGAATGCCGCTTCTTGGTGTAGACGGGGAGTGAATCCATACTCGCTCAACGTCCAAAGAAATAGTTTTCCACACATTAAGCTCCGTTATCAGACACCGATGTGGTGACCCGATTTAATTAGAATAAGTAGGTTACATGGGAGGGTTGATCACAGTGATCCTAAAACGTCATATAACCTGGTCTAATTGCTTAAAGTGTAATCTAAACAGTTTCCGAAAGCGTCCTGAAGCGGTAAGAAAATCATATGGTTTCCCCATCGGCTACCGCCCAACAGCTGATTCCTATCACCTATCTAATGATCTCCGCTGCGCTGTGCCCGATCACCCGACAGGTGCAGGTGATCCACTCACAGCGCCACAGAGTCCACCCAACAGGCTACACAGAATCATAACCTTCCCCTCAATCATAACATTCCCCTCAATCATTACATTCCCATAAATTGTAACCTTCTATTGATAAAAATAATGATAATGATAATAATAATACTAATAATAATAATAATAATAAATAACAAAAAACACTCATTCGGCCTTTACACCGGCCCCTAATTGTGCCTACACAATTACAAAATATGGTCGGGCGAGTGTTCATTACAGCTGGCAATCCTCCTTTGACTCCAGTAGTAGGCAAAGCTTCGTGATTGGCCTCTGTAGCACATTGGTCTTGGTCTTCACCCTGACACTTCGTACCAGGCCCTTGTTATCCGGAAAGGTTTCCAGGATCCGTCCAAGCGGCCAGGAATTCCTGGGCGCTGTGTCGTCCACTATGACCACCAAGTCACCAGGGGCGAAGTTCTCTTTCTGGGTCTGCCACTTACATCTTTCCTGCATCATGGGCAAGCACTCCCTCACCCAGCGCTTCCAGAAGATGTCGGCCAGGTATTGTGCCTGTTTCCACCTTCTGCGGGTGTACATATCCTCCTTCTCAAATACACCTGGAGGCATAACAGGTTGTCCCTTCAAGAGGAGTAGGTGGTTTGGTGTAAGGGGTTCTAAATCTTTGGGGTCGTTGGACACCGTGGTAAGTGGGCGATCGTTCATAATGGCTTCCACCTCACACAGTGCTGTGAGGAGAGTCTCATCATCCACCTTTTGTTCCTTCAGGACCGACTGGAGGATCCTTTTTGTCGACTTGATCAACCTCTCCCATACCCCACCGAAGTGGGCCGCAGAGGGGGGATTGAAAATCCACTTTACTCCAGAGTCCGCCATTATGGTGCTAATTTTAGTTTGGTCCAGCTGCTTGAGGGCCTGGTTTAGCTCTCTCTGGGCACCAACGAAATTGGTCCCTTGATCCGTCCTTATGGAGCGTACTGGACCCCGTCTGCAAATGAATCTTCTGATGGCGTTTATACAGGATGCAGTGTCGAGGAAGTGTGCTACGTCAAGATGAACGGCCCGTGTCACTAGGCAAGTAAAAATGACACCCCATCTCTTGACGGTACTCTGTGCTCTCTTTACCTCTATGGGGCCGAAATAATCAATACCCACATGAGTAAAAGGTGGGAGGTCCGGCGTTATCCGATCCACGGGTAGGTCTGACATTTTCTGTACACCAGGCTTGGCTAGTACACGTCTACAGACTACACACTCCCTAATGACCTTCCTGGTCATGGAATTAGCGCAGGGTAGCCAGTATCGCTCCCTTAGCCTGGAAAGGGTGTGTCCTCTCCCAGAGTGTTGCAGTTGTTCATGGATCTGCCTCACAATCAAGCCTGATATGCGAGTGTGTTTGGGCAGGATCAGTGGGTGTTTCTCTTCCACTGGCATGGCCATTTTGTTCAGCCTACCTCCCACTCTCAGCAATCCATCATCCAGGAGAGGATCCAGTCTTAAAATGGAGCTGGATAGCTTCACAGATTTTCCCTTCCTGAGGGATGTTATCTCGTCCTTGAAGTGCTGCTCTTGAGAGTAGCGTATGAGCGCATGCCTGGCCTTAGTCAGTTCCTCTACTGACAGGCTAGTTTGCACTATGGAGTCGGTGGAGGCTTGATCCATGCTAGGGCCTGGCTCCTTCTTTTGGAGCCTGGCTCGAAGTAGTCGTTTTAGTCTTAGGAACCACGCAGCTGCTCTTGTCAACCTATTCCAGGTTGAGTAGTGCCCAATCAGCTGACTTGTCGGGTTTGCCTCTTCTACCGTAACACTACTTACAAAGACCTCTTTCTTGACTTCTGGGTCATCTTGGTGCACCGAACCATATAATTCCTCTGGTCTATTCGGCCAGTGCTCCTCTCCCTTCTGTAGGAATTCTGGGCCACTGAACCATTGCTTTGACCTGAGCATCCTGTCAGCATCCAAACCTCTTGATGCCTCATCTGCAGGGTTCTCCTTCGAGCTCACGTACCTCCATTGAGATGCCGTGGTGAGGTCCTGAATAATGGCGAGGCGATTGGCCACAAATGTCCGAAATCGTCTTTTCTCATTGTAGACATATTTTAGGACTGTCTGGCTGTCTGTCCATAGTACCGACTCTTTCAGTGTCAGGTGTAGCTCTTTTCTGAGCATTCTGTCCATACGGGAAGCCAGAGTAGCTGCGGCAAGTTCCATCCGAGGGATTGTTACTTGTTTCAGAGGGGCTACCCTTGCTTTTCCCATCACAAATGCCGTGTGTATCTTGCCCTGGTCATTTGTGTACCTTGCGTAACTCACTGTGCCGTATCCTGATTCGCTTGCATCACAGAAGTGGTGGAGTTGAACAGCTTCCAGTTTCCCAAAACCGGCGGGTTTCATGCACCTGTTTATCCTGAGCTCTGACAGCTTGTCCAGGTCTGAAAACCACTCTTTCCACCGTTTTGCCAGTGGCTCCGGGATATCTGTATCCCATCCGCACTTGTTCCTGCAGAGCTCTTGAAGAATCATTTTTGCCGTGAGCACATAAGGAGCTAGGAAACCAAGTGGGTCATACATGGAACATACAATGGAAAGAATGCCTCTCCTGGTTAGGGGTCGATTCCTGATAGTAACTCGGAAATTGAATGTGTCACTTTCAAGGTTCCATTGGATGCCTAGAGCCCGTTCAGTGAGTGGTTTCTCCCAATCAAGATCCAACTCAACGTTCTGCTTGGCCTTGTCCTCTTCAGGGAGGCTAGCCAGCACCTCTTTACTGTTGCTCACCCATTTGGTGAGTCTGAATCCACCTCTTGCACATGCTTCTCTGAGTCCTTCTGTCAACTTGACGGCTTGGCTCACTGTCTCCACCGACTTCAGGCAGTCATCAACGTAAAAGTTAGACCTGATGGTATCGGTGACTTCTTGGCCGTAATGATCACTGTTATCCTCCGCTGTCTGTCTCAGAGCAAAGTTGGAACAACTAGGTGAAGATACGGCACCGAACAGGTGTACCTTCATCCTGTACTCTTCCAGCGGCCGGGTGATATCGCCATCTGGCCACCATAAGAATCGGAGAAAGTCAATGTGATCTGGATGGACTCTGACCTGATGGAACATTCCTTGTATGTCTGCCATGAAGGCTACTTGGTCTTGACGGAATCTTAACAACACTCCTATTAGTGTGTTTGTCAGGTCTGGACCCTGAAGCAGTTCATCATTGAGTGATGTGCCTTGGAATGATGATGTGCAATCAAACACCACTCGTAATTTCTTCTTTCTTTTGTGATACACCCCGTGATGGGGTATGTACCAGACATGGCCATCTTTTTTGCTTAGCTCTTGAAGAGGTACCTTCTCTGCGTAGTCCTGGCTGATTACCTCTTCCATGAAGCTTTTGTACTCTGCATGGTACTCCTCATTCTTCCTGAGCTTCTTTTGCAGGCCTATGGCTCGTTGTGTCGCCACCTGTCTGTTGTTGGGCATCATCACATCTCCCTTTCGAAAGGGGAGTGGCAAGTGATAATGACCATCTTTTAAGGTTATTGAACTGGTGGCGATTTTTATGAACTTTTTGTCCTCTACCGATGGCTCATTCTGCTCATCATGGTGCTTTTCAGAAAAGTCCTGATTGTATTGTTCCACAAGCAGGTCCTCCAGTTTCGCGATTGATATTCTATTTGCTGTGGCTTTGGGTCTTCCCATCTCATCCACCGCGTTGATGTTAAGTGGACCACAAACCGCCCATCCCAAGAGTGTCCTCACCGCATATGGCCCGTCGTCCTGACTGTTTATGACCTGCCAAGGTTCCATGGCTCTTGGGGTATTGACTCCAATCAGAAGTTCCACCTCTGCATCAATCTGAGTGGTGTGAACATCTTTCAGGTAGGGCCATCTTTTCAATTCCTCTTGAGTAAGGATGTTTTCCTTTGACACAGGGATGGCTGGTTGCGTGTAAATTGTAGGCAGTGCAAGAAATGTGTCGTCATCGATGTTGCCTACCTCCAGGCCTGATATCTCATATGCCGGGACTGGTTTCTCTTGTGCCATGGTTGTAAGGAGAATTGAGGTTTTCCGGCCCTTAGCATTCAGCTTCCTCATGAGGCTCTCTGTGCAAAAGGATGCCGAGCTGCCATGGTCCAGGAAGGCATATGTAGTTATATACCTACTTCCGTCAGCTTGTTTCACCTTAACTGGCACGATGGCTAAGGCACAGTCCTTACCGGCCCCATTATCTTCACCCAGCCTCACCAGAGCACTACCCACAGTTTTCTTGGTCACGGTTGGTGTCCTCACCTGTTGAGGTGTTTTCACCTTCCATGTCGTAGACCTGACTGTTCCCTTTTGATGGCCTGGTCCTTCTTGGTCATTTGTCTCTATGTGTAGCAGAGTCAGGTGTTCTTTCTGGCAATGCTGACACCTCATCCGCTGGCTACAGTGCCTACTGAGATGTCCCTTGGTGAGACAACCAAAACAAAGTCCTTTCACCTTTAAGAACTCTATTTTGTCTAGATGTTTCTGAGCTCTTATCCTCCTGCAGGCTTCAAGTGAGTGATCGCCTGCACAGTACAAGCAAGGAGTTCTAAAAGCCACAGAGCCATCTGCCTTGCATCCTACATTACCGACGGTTGACGGTATGTTTGTGGCCGGTGTCACTGTCGTGGCAAAGCTGCTTCTCTCCTTTCTCTCTTTAACCGGTGCGGCTGATGCTCCTGCTCGTGCTTGCCATCCAGAGGCTGCCGTCTTGAGGTACCTTGGGGCAGCTCTGTCAGTACCATAGTCTTGAATATCACCGAACAATGGGTCGGAGGCCATTTTGGCTTGTTTTTCCAGGTAAGCCACAAGGTCCTTGAATTTGGCTCTTTGCCCAGTGCGCTCCTGGATGTCGTAGGCTGTTGACCTCCACCTTTCTCTGATCCTAAAGGGTATCTTGGATAAGATCAGTCGTAGGTTAGATGGATTGTCCAGCTCATCCATATAGTGGAGCTCCTGCATTGCATTACTGCATCCTCTCAGGTAGAGGGCGTAGGCGCGCAAAGCCTGACTATCCTCCGGTTTGATGCTGGACCAGTCCAAGGCCTTCTTTATATAAGCATTAGTTTTATTATTATTTTATTATTTCATCACCGAAATTCTCTTTAAGTAGTCTTTTGGCTTCCACATATCCATCCTGTGGATGCATGTGTAGGCAGCTCCTCACAAGATCTTTAGGTTGCCCTGTGGTGTATTGTTCTAAAAAGTAGAGTCTATCTTGCTCGCTGGTGGTTCTATTTTCTATGCCATACTCGAAGGCTCGCATGAATGACCTAAAGTTCATAGGATCTCCGTTAAACATGGGAATCTCCCTGGTTGGGAGTAGCGCCAGATTCTGCTGTGAGACAAGTATATCTGCAATGTCGTTCTGCCTTGCCATGACATTTGATAGAACCTGGTCTGTCTGGGTTTGACCCTGTTGTCCTGCAGTAGCTCCAGATGGTTGTAGCTGAAGCTGCACAGGGTTCTGATGCTGATATGGAGCATGTGGTTGTTGCCAAGGTTGTGGCTGAGGTAGCACATATGGTGGTGGTCGATACTGTACAGGTGGTAGTGGCTGTATATATGGCTGTTTGGGTCTCACTACTTGTGGAGGCCTCTGTTGTTGTTGTTGTTGTTGTTGTTGCTGTTGTTGTTGCTGTTGATGCTGTTGTGGTTGTTGCTGTTGTTGATGCTGTTGTGGTTGTTGCTGTTGTTGTTGTTGCTGTTGTTGTTGTTGTTGTTGCTGTTGTTGTGGTTGCTGCTGTTGTTGTTGCTGTTGTTGTTGCTGATGTTGTTGTTGTTGTGGTTGCTGCTGTTGTTGCTGTTGTTGCTGCTGTTGTTGTTGCTGATGTTGTTGTTGTTGTGGTTGCTGTTGTTGCTGCTGCTGTTGTTGATGCTGTTGTTGTTGCTGATGTTGTTGTTGTTGTTGTTGTGGTTGCTGTTGTTGCTGCTGCTGTTGTTGATGCTGTTGTTGTTGCTGATGTTGTTGTTGTTGTTGTTGTGGTTGCTGTTGTTGCTGTCGTTGTTGTTGCTGATGTTGTTGCTGATGTTGTTGTTGTTGTTGTTGTGGTGTGTGCGCCCATGCATACTGGTCCAAGAGCTGTCTTTGCACAGGGATTTTTGGAACAGCATTTATGGATGCATATTCTACCGTGGATTGCAATATCGGTAGTCCTTCTGAGGTGTCTAGAGCATGTGCTTGGTCAACATAATCATTCATACCATCTCTAGGTTGCATCTTGTACACATATCCGTCCTCTTGAGAGGGTGGCTGGTTAATTTGTGATGGATACCTCGTGGTTCTAGATGAGTTGGTTTGTGATAATGTCTCATACTCATCCAGTATCTTGAGTTTGGCCGCTGATACAGCCATGTCTGTGTCAAAGTCGAGTTTATCCTTCTCAGCCTTTAATTTAGCCTTGGCTTTAGCCTCCTGCAGACTTAATTCAGCTATGGCTTTAGCTTTATTTAGATTTGTTTCAACCTCTAATTCAGCCTCCTTTAGGCTAGCCTGCAGACTTAATTCAGCTATGGCTTTAGCTTTATTTAGATTTGTTTCAACCTCTAATTCAGCCTCCTTTAGGCTTATGGCTTGTCTGGCTGAAAGTGCAGCGGCCTTTGCCAGAATGGTGGCCCTCTCGTTTTCAGCCCTTCGACGGGCGGCAGATAACCTGGATGATTGGCTTTTACTTGATGATTTTGATGATTTGGATGATCTTGATGGGGCCCTGGAAACGCTATCCTCTGGGCCTATTGTAGCCTGAAGGTCCCTTTCCAGCTCATCTTGAGTCTCTACTGGAGACTCTTGGATCCCAGACCCAGTTGGACTTTGGGCTGGAGTTTGCCTTTCCTTATTCCCTTCCATCAACCATTTTTCCATCACATTAATAAATGCATTGAATTCATCTATTCTTGGTTTATACCGTTGTGTTTCATCCTCATCGCTTTCCTGTAAATACGGCTGTACAGACTCAATTGCTGACTTAAAAGCACTGAGTGTCTTATTGAACAGTGCCATGTCCGTTCTTACTCCTTGTTCATCATTTGATTTCATCATCAGAATAATCTCATTTTTCTTGCGGGTGCATGCTGCAAGCCTGGCTTTACGTGATGCCATTAGTTGTTTCAGCTCAATATCCGCTTGTGTCAAATCCATATTCTCTGTTTCAATATCCGACATCTTGTCTATATTTATGCACCAGTTCTTAAGACAGTTTTATAATTTGGCTTATATTCCACAGCGCCGTTTGCGCGCGCCACGTACGTGGTAGTGTCTATTCCATTCATACATTCTACTCACGCACGTTCCCTTTGATGTCCTCGAGCCGGGAGGGAAGATCCTCCCCTCTTGGTGGTGATGCCTTCGTTGATCGATCCTGTAACTGATCACAGGCAGCGATGTCCTCGGGCTGTGATCATTCACTGTGCTGATGTGGATCGATTCCTTCCTGCTGATCGCTGATCTTTGATTGTCTCTCACAACAATGCTGGCCCCTTGTTGTCAGTCCTCTTGCGAGTCCTCCTCTGGTGTTGTGCTTATTGACGCGCGCCTCTGCCTTGGGTCGCGTCAATATCTGCGCGAGTCCTCTTTCACTTTATTGAAGCTGGTTGGGGTTCAATAAACGCGATTTTCTTACTTAATATAGCGGCAACATGCCAGAATGCCGCTTCTTGGTGTAGACGGGGAGTGAATCCATACGCGCTCAACGTCCAAAGAAATAGTTTTCCACACATTAAGCTCCGTTATCAGACACCGATGTGGTGACCCGATTTAATTAGAATAAGTAGGTTACATGGGAGGGTTGATCACAGTGATCCTAAAACGTCATATAACCTGGTCTAATTGCTTAAAGTGTAATCTAAACAGTTTCCGAAAGCGTCCTGAAGCGGTAAGAAAATCATATGGTTTCCCCATCGGCTACCGCCCAACAGCTGATTCCTATCACCTATCTAATGATCTCCGCTGCGCTGTGCCCGATCACCCGACAGGTGCAGGTGATCCACTCACAGCGCCACAGAGTCCACCCAACAGGCTACACAGAATCATAACCTTCCCCTCAATCATAACATTCCCCTCAATCATTACATTCCCATAAATTGTAACCTTCTATTGATAAAAATAATGATAATGATAATAATAATACTAATAATAATAATAATAATAATAATAATAAATAACAAAAAACACTCATTCGGCCTTTACAGAATGTTTGATTGTTTTGTTGATAGTTTGATTCATAGATTGATTTGTTTGATTGATTGATTACTTTGTTGGTCATTTGATTGATATGCCTGGCGCTAATGAACAAGTAAGTTTTATAACTACTGGTGTAGGTCCAGACAACATTATTATAAAATACAGAATACTTTACAATGCAAAAAACTTGAAACTTTGATGCCATGAACATTTTTATTGTAAAATATGTTCAATAAACTGGGTGACAAGTCATCAGTACCAACCATTGTTGCTGTGCATTATATGCTGGTAACATTCACAGTATAGGATTATGGTAATTTACCAAGACAATACCTTATAAAAAGTGAACACTGGAGGATAATCAACCATTGTTTCAGTGCATTTAGGAGTTTGTTGGTAACATTCACAGTATAGGATTATGGTAATTTACCAATACAATACCTTATAAAAAGTGAACACTGGAGGATAATCAACCATTGTTTCAGTGCATTTAGGAGTTTGTTGGTAACATTCACAGTATAGGATTATGGTAATTTACCAAGACAATACCTTATAAAAAGTGAACACTGTGATGATAACCAACCATTGTTTCAGTGCATTTAGGAGTTTGTTGGTAACATTCACAGTATAGGATTATGGTAATTTACCAAGACAATACCTTATAAAAAGTGAACACTGGAGGATAATCAACCATTGTTTCAGTGCATTTAGGAGTTTGTTGGTAACATTCACAGTATAGGATTATGGTAATTTACCAAGACAATACCTTATAAAAAGTGAACACTGGAGGATAATCAACCATTGTTTCAGTGCATTTAGGAGTTTGTTGGTAACATTCACAGTATAGGATTATGGTAATTTACCAATACAATACCTTATAAAAAGTGAACACTGGAGGATAATCAACCATTGTTTCAGTGCATTTAGGAGTTTGTTGGTAACATTCACAGTATAGGATTATGGTAATTTACCAAGACAATACCTTATAAAAAGTGAACACTGGCTGATGATAACCAACCATTGTGTCAGTGCATTTAGGAGTTTGTTGGTAACATTCACAGTATAGGATTATGGTAATTTACCAAGACAATACCTTATAAAAAGTGAACACTGGAGGATAATCAACCATTGTTTCAGTGCATTTAGGAGTTTGTTGGTAACATTCACAGTATAGGATTATGGTAATTTACCAAGACAATACCTTATAAAAAGTGAACACTGGAGGATAATCAACCATTGTTTCAGTGCATTTAGGAGTTTGTTGGTAACATTCACAGTATAGGATTATGGTAATTTACCAAGACAATACCTTATAAAAAGTGAACACTGTGATGATAACCAACCATTGTTTCAGTGCATTTAGGAGTTTGTTGGTAACATTCACAGTATAGGATTATGGTAATTTACCAAGACAATACCTTATAAAAAGTGAACACTGGAGGATAATCAACCATTGTTTCAGTGCATTTAGGAGTTTGTTGGTAACATTCACAGTATAGGATTATGGTAATTTACCAAGACAATACCTTATAAAAAGTGAACACTGGAGGATAATCAACCATTGTTTCAGTGCATTTAGGAGTTTGTTGGTAACATTCACAGTATAGGATTATGGTAATTTACCAATACAATACTTTATAAAAAGTGAACACTGGAGGATAATCAACCATTGTTTCAGTGCATTTAGGAGTTTGTTGGTAACATTCACAGTATAGGATTATGGTAATTTACCAAGACAATACCTTATAAAAAGTGAACACTGGCTGATGATAACCAACCATTGTGTCAGTGCATTTAGGAGTTTGTTGGTAACATTCACAGTATAGGATTATGGTAATTTACAAAGACCATACCTTATAAAAAGTGAACACTGGAGGATAACCAACCATTGTTTCAGTGCATTTAGAAGTTTGCTGGTAACATTCACGTCACATGAACTACAGGGCATATCTTACTTGGTCTCTCGCATCGATGACTGCATTGTCCATTGATAAATGGATGAAGCGCCAGATGATCTGTGGACCAAAAAATATCCAATACATGCTTCCAAAGTATATAAATAATAGGCCAATGGACTGCATTAGAAAAGTGTGGTATGTTACCTACAGTATATACTTTTTTAAACTGGGTGACTGTCAGCAACCATTGGTTCTGTGCAAACGGTAAAAATGAGGGGGGAAAAAGATAAATAAAAAAAAACTATATACACACACAATGCAAATTATGAATGGAGTCGATACAGCTAGATCGCTAACATAACGTCTCATCTGCAAGTGGTCCAAACATGCCTATGCAATATCGACAACCGTGGCCCAAATACAAGTGTTCAACGCATTTGTCTTGTACAGAAAACAGTGCAACTACCCATACACTATACTATACTATACTACAATATACTATACTATACTATACTACACTATACTATACTACACTCAGCTAGCTATACTATGTACCGGTACACATGGTTCTGTCTGTATCACACAATGATGGATTATTTAGAAGTAATCTGTACTTCTGTGTGCCGGATTATTTAGAAGTAGTCTGTACTTCTGTATGACAACTAATAAAGAAACTATTTAGAGAAATCCCTCTTTGTGTGGTACAGAGCGAAGCATTTGTCACGATGCAGGGGGACTTTGCACGATGTGCAAAAATATCTGGTCTCACTCCTGATGCCACGCCTACTGCAGACACGACATTTCCTACACGGTAGCTTTTTCTTCGGGGTGGCTTTGTATGCAACCATTACATGCTTCACAAAGCCACCCACTAATCTGCTCTGCGGGTCCCCCAGTGGGGCCCTAGGGTCGACACGCCCCACCTGCTCAGCCCCTGCCTCCTCCTCATCCCCACCCCCTGCCTCCTCCCCTGCCTCCTCCCCTGCCTCCTCCCCTGCCTCCGCCTCCGCCTCCATCTCCGCTGTCACCCCAGGAATCTTCTTCTCCTTACCGTCTGTGTAGGTCCGCGCCACAGCCCTGGTGAACCGGAAGAGGTTGGAGTAATGCCCTTGTGGGTGCTTTTTTTTGTACAAGACAAAAGCGTTGAAGATACATATTTGGATCAGATACATCACAAACTTTTTGGTCCACTTTCCAGTCTTACGTGTAACCGGATAGTACGATATATTCTGATCCAGCTGATCGACGCCGTTCATGAATTTATTGTACTCCAGGATTGATGATGGCTTGAGCATCTCCACCCTCAGCGCTTTGCCCTTCTTCTGCTTCTTCCACACCATCGCCTTTTCCATGGTGTCCTCGTGGAAGCTGCTGATGGTCTTCACGATTCTCTTATCGCGCCATGCCACGATCAGGACCTCCTTGTTGTTGACCGCAATGCGCTCCCCCACACCGATGTCACGTTTGGTAATGTTCTTGATGATGGCTGGCTCGCCCCGGTGCTTCCTGAGGGTACCACAGACGTCGGTCCTCAACTGTCGGAGCCTGGCGGACATACGTACCGAGTTGTAGAAGTTGTCCATGAAGAGCGTATAGCCGGCCCCAGACAGACGTCCAAGCAGACCGACGACCGTGTCCCCCAGGAGCGAGCCTTCCCGACAATATGGCTTAAATGAAAAGCAATATCCTGTGCGTGATTCGCACAGGAAGTAGGACTTGATGCCATAGCGGGTGGGCTTGTTGGGGTTGTAGACCCGGAAGGTCAGGCGGCCTCGCCATGCCATCACCCCCTCGTCAATGGCGAGCTCGCGTTCAGGCTGGTACAGCTCCTTGCACCTCGCGTTTACATGGTCGACTACAGGGCGTACTTTGCACAATTTGTCTCTAACCTCCAGGGAAGTATTGTCCGCAAAGTGGAGGAATCGCCAGATCAATTGGAACCTGTTGCGTGGCATGGTATCAGAGTAGTACGGTGTGTACATCATGTCGTCAGTGGTCCACATCTGGTCCACGCGAGGCTTCCGCAGGACACTGCTAAGGAAATGGAGTCCGAGGAACTTCTTCAGCTCCTTCAATGTGAGGGGCTTCCAAAGCAGTGCCCTGCTACTGGTTAGCGTGGGGTCCAGCCGGGCAATGGACTGCTCAGCGTAGAGGTTGGACTGGGCAACAATAGAGTTCAGAAAAGCATCTGTCAGGAACAGATCCATCCATTTCGCAGGCCGGTAAGATCTGAGTGCCTTGGCGTCCTGGAGCAACCCCGGTTGGGCTGTGAAGGGGATCCTTTGAGGCACCCAGCCCTCATGAGACCAGGCATTCTCCTCTTCCTGGCGGATCGCAGCCCTGCTCTTCGCTCCTCCACGACCTGTCAATTATACAAATATACTATAACACCCCTACTGTAGACATTCATATGCCACGTAGTTACAAACTGTGTGAGTGAATGAGTGAGTGTGTGTGGGGTTCAGATGTCAGAGCTGGACGTGGTGTGGGGGTCAGAGGTCAGAGCTGGAAGTGGTGTGCAGAGTGAGGCCAACTTACCGCTCTTAGATGTGCGTTTCCGCCCTGCAACGGGTTCCGGCATGTCCAGACTAGCATCCAGTTCTAGAATCACATGATGTAATACATTACACTAGGGCAACGCATTGTCATTGTATTTACCACCATCACCACCAGACCAGGCCCTGCAGCAGCCAGTCACCACCAGGCCCAGGCCCTGCAGCAGCCAGTCACCACCAGGCCCAGGCCCTGCAGCAGCCAGTCACCACCAGGCCCAGGCTCTAGCAGCAGCCAGTCACCACCAGGCCCAGGCTCTAGCAGCAGCCAGCTACCACCAGGCCCAGGCTCTAGCAGCAGCCAGTCACCACCATGTACAATTACCTGCAGGAGTAGAATGTGATCCTATGTCGTTGCCAGTCTCAGCATCACTATCTGCAGGGTCTGCGCCAGAATCTGAATTGGATTAAATTCATTCAGTAAGTAAGTCTCACAAAACACAATAGTAATACATTTACACATACATAAATGTAGTTAGTACATACCCAAGCATGTTGGTGTATTGGCCCCGGATTCGGTTTCGGAGTGTTCTGCTGTGTGAACACAAAATAAATCAGCGGCCATCAAAGCATGTACATGTGTGTGTGTTGTAATCAATGGAATTTTACATATGCTACACAACCATGCATTTAAATATAGGCCTCGCCATGTGCCCATGCCATTGTGTATGTGTGTGCTGTAATCAATGGAATTTGCATATAGAGGCCTCACCATGTACTGCGAAGTTCAAAGGTGTTGGAGAGGATGCATGTCTTTTGATCTTGTGTGTGTGTGTGTGTACACACACTGCACACACACACACACACATACACACACACATCAAATGGCATGGGGTGAGGCATCTACACACACACACACACACACATCCATGTAACTAAATGTAGTGGCCTGTACATGCCTACTATATCCTATATCATTCAACTATCGATTTGAACATGCACAAAACAATATTCACATTGCAACATACCAATTACCACGTCGACCACCACCACCACGTCGTATCATGCCCAGCATGCAACTATTATCACTTACATGATAGCTACACACTTCAAAGAGCCACTTCAAAGGGCGTGCACATGCACACACACACACACGCACACAAGACAACCTAACTGTAGCACATGGTAGCGTGGCCTGTACTACATGCCTACTATATCCTATATCATTCAACTATCGATTTGAACATGCACAAAACAATATTCACATTGCAACATACCAATTACCACGTCGACCACCACCACCACGTCGTATCATGCCCAGCATGCAACTATTATCACTTACATGATAGCTACACACTTCAAAGAGCCACTTCAAAGGGCGTGCACATGCACACACACACACACGCACACAAGACAACCTAACTGTAGCACATGGTAGCGTGGCCTGTACTACATGCCTACTATATCCTATATCATTCAACTATCGATTTGAACATGCACAAAACAATATTCACATTGCATTAGTAAACATGACGTACCGTTGCCCCGTCGACCACCACCGTGTCCGACTCCCACGTCTGAATCGTGCGATGAATCAGACTCATACCTCCGACCCAAGCCGAGATCATCGTCAGATGATTCCGGAGCTAGAATATAATAAATGCATATCAGCGTTAGGTTTGGCAAACTAACGTTACATAGTCACAGAATAAGCGGTAGGTAAATCATCAAATACACGTTTCACACACACACAATCACATGCATATCGCCGGCGTTGGTTTGTCGAACTAACGTTACATAGTCACAGTATGTAAATCATCAAATACACGTTTCACACACACACACAATCACATGCATATCGCCGTTGGTTTGTCGAACTAACGTTACATAGTCACAGTATGTAAATCATCAAATACACGTTTCACACACACACATATATATATATATATATATATATATAAGACCGTGTAATTACCTGGTGGTTCCCAATCGGCGCTCCCATCAGATTCGTGGGCGGTCGAATCGCTGTCCCCTGACTCGCATGAAGAAGCTATGACCACAGCGGCAGCCTTCCTCTTCCTCGAACTGCGTCGGGTAGAGCCGCTCCCGGTCCCGGGGCGAGACGCGTTACTGGGCCCAGCAACGGTCTCACGGCTCTCTCCGATCGGAGCTACCAAAGACGTTGGTGCTGTTGGTGCTGCTGCTGCTTGAACAACCGCGGGTCCAAACGCCAGCTTCGTCTGAACAAAGCGACCCGCCGCCGGATTGTCCCCTCGCTTTCCTACACTACGTCTCTTCATACTGATCTAATAATCTAAATGAAACTACTAACTGATCAAACTACTATTACTACTACTGAAATATACTACCTAGACTACACACTAATCCCTCGAATAGTACTACTACTTAGCACGACTAAGTACTTTTTAAAGCACAGCTGAAACCTTACAATTAGTCTGATACTACCACTATACTGTATAACACTATAAATATAGACTATAGGCTGATCTCAATTCAAATCTCTCTCTCAATCTCTCTCTCTCTCTCTATCGCTCTATCTATCTCTCTCTCTCTCTCTCCTCCAAAACCTCGTAGATTCTGGGATCGCGCTAACGTTTTATACCTGTGGTTACATTGGCCAGGTATGCTGGCCAATCAAATGCCAGATTCATTGTGGGGTACAATATTCCCCCTATTGTGATAGTGTTAGAAAATAGGGGGACACTGCCACCTAGTGAAATTTGAGAGGAAATGCAGTTTCCGGTTAAAATTTTCTTCCAAAAGCTCGGCGGTGAAGTTCAGACGGGGAAAATCGAAAAAAGATGTAAACAGATCAAAGACGCTGTACAGCGTCCTCGGCACCTTGAGCATGGCCGGGAAAGACGTTGTAAATCGTTTCTAGGCACCCAAAGTGTTAAGATAGAGAGAAATTAGATTTTTCAATGGCCTCTCTGCTGTTTAGTTCAGCACCGTGGGCAGCGCCAAGCAAGCCACAGCGCCGCTGTCCCAGCTGAAATGTATAAAAGGGAACCTGTTGAGACACCATTGTGCCCCCCCGAGAACATTTTATGCCCCCCCACTAATTTGTTTCTGCAGCCTGGTCTGTCGTCACCCCATTGAAAAGTCTGTTTACTGCAAAATCCGGGTCACGGCACCAAGTTGTTAGATTCTTCTGTCATCAACCAATCTCATCTCATCATCTCCTTCGTGACTCTCTCTGTTCTGCATTGTGTTTGTATCAACCCCTGTTAGTACATCCGTTAGTCATAAGAAACGACACTGCAACGTGATCTCTTTCCTCAGATCCTCATGTTTATTTTCATAAACATAGCCTTGTACCCGATGTAACCCATTCTGTATTGTCATTGTTCAGTCTTATTTATCTTCAATCCAATGGCTCTCTCTCTCCCATCGTAGCCAACCACCATTTCCTGTTAGCCGAAGCTAATTATGATGTGTCACTATTTCCCCTCCCCCACCCAGCGAGGGATGAAAGTCTCTGATCCACGTCTGCTCGCGTCTGCTTCGTGTCTAGATCTAAATTACCCCGGAAGGAACTCACATCATAACGTCTGCTCCCTAGCAACGGGCCCGCCCCCTTTCCTCATTACTATGTGACGCGCTGCCATGGCAACTGATCTTCACCTTTAGCATGGTTCTATCGATGTCAAACTCTCCATAGTTCTCTCTGACCAATCCTGCCTGCTCTCAGTCCTTATCGGTGTTTATGTTAACAAGCTGCCGAACGACCTCGGAGCCACACACCCTGCTTGCTACCGTGGAGACACAGAACTGGCTGCTGGCTACTTTTAAGATCTATAGATCCATCTGAGTAGATGATGTCACCCACCGATTATATACATTATATACACATTGAAAAACAGAACTTTCTTCACCTATTACAGCAGAGATAGAACTACATTTTGCAAGCTATCTTGCCCTTCTCCTCGACAGGCCTGCAATCTTCAGGCCACTAATGGCAAGTGACACACACACAGACACACACACACACACACACACACACACACACACACACACACACTTTGCATGTTCTCCCCGTGCTCGCAAGGGTTTCCCCCCCGATAAGATAAACCCAATGGAAAAACATGCACAACAACAAGATCGCTAACGCTGTGGCGTCCTTGACGAAGACGGACAGGAGCACTTGGATTGGTCCCCTGGCGCAGCTCACGTTGTGCCTGTCTGCTCCCGGCTGCCCTTGGGGGGAAGGACGACGGGATGGGTTAATCGCAGATACGGATTGCATGCATGCATCGCATGTGTGCCAATTGATGACCTCGGAGCAGGTCCTAAATTACTTAAATTACTTATTACACACACACACACACACACACACACACAATCATTGTGTTATAAATTTGAAGTAAAGCAATTTTTTCATGGCCTGGTTATAAAAGGAATGCCATTGTCAGGGCAAATCCAAAGACGATGATAATAGCCCTGGATAGTCTCTGCCAGCTTGGCCAAGACTGGTTCATGCAGAAGTAACTGTAGCTAGTAAAAGCCCTTATTTGAATAGTAGAAAGTAGAATAGTAGAAGTAAACTGCAAGAATGACATTAACTTGAGTCAACAAGCCCCAAAGAGGCGCCTTCCTCTTGTCTGTGACAAGATAGAGGAGGAAGCTGGCTGCTACATATTTTATGAGTTTCCTTATTGCATATATGTATAGTGTCTTGCCATTCAGGGGTTCGGCCAGAGTCTATATGAGAGTAAAACTTTACAGTAGCAAAGCACTGCAATGCCATGGAGACTTAACTCATCTAACCGTCTCAGGGGAGAGAAGACCAGAGAGTCGTTACCATGAGCAAAATAACAACACCGGCAAAATCTTGTTAGCTTATCTACTGTGGTGTGAAATTAGCCTTCGAGAGAATTGGAACGTAGTATAAACAACAGATAAGCATTCCTAATGACTAGATGGTCAGAGTTGCGAGAGTCTGCAATTCAGGATGTTTACAATAAATATTGTTTACATGCTTTGACATTACCCTATCTGTGTATTTATCTCCATGTTGGTTTTATGTGACTTCTCCATATTCCAAAAGTTTTATATATACCCGGAAGCAATCCATATTTCACACTTTACAGTGTGGGTTAAAAACAGCAGAGTGAAAGGGTTTTGAGGGCTTTGAAAGGACGTTGGAGTGTTGGTGTTCCAAATGTGGTTGCGGAGGGCATTCCAGAGGGAGGGGGCAGCTGCAGAAAAGGCCCTGTCGCCACAGGTCTGGAGCTTCGTCCCGATGGGAAGTAAGAGGTTGTTGTCAGCAGAGCTGAGTATTGGCAGGGCTTATAATGACCCGCCCCATAGCCATCCCAAACTACAGTTACACCCCTCCCAAACTAAAGAGGAAATGTTCTAAAGCCAAAGAATGTGGTTATACTGTATACTATGTGAATTTAGCTTTGTATTTATCTACCATCACAGGTCTGTCTCTAAATCTGTTTGGTAAATGGACTGCATTTTATATAGCACTTTTATCCAAAGTACTTTACAATGTACTTACACATTCACACACCGACGGCAGAGGCAGGTGCCATGCAAGGTGCCATTCTGCTCGTCATGAGCAGTTAGGGGTTCAGTGTTCTTTGACACTGCTCTACCACCTGAGCCACTGTCACCCCCTATTTTGTACCCAGTTGACGTGATTTCCGACCTGCTAGCGCAAACTCCTAATGTCCTCTTTACTCTCTAGTCTATTCCATTACCCAAACAACTGCCTCTTTGAACTGCTGCGGTCAGGCAAGCAATTGTTTATGTCATAAATGTCTGTATGTAACAGTACTGTATATCTGTATGTCGTGTATGTCATAAATGTCATGATGAATTGAAAATGGGGGACCCTGATGTAAACAAGATGAAAGTATTTCTCTGGTCTGCATCCCCTTAACAATTGTGTACATTGAGCCCTACTGTATTGTACCCATTCTGCAATCTGTTAATAAAATGTTCAATCAATCAATCAATCTGTATGATGACAATAAACTTGAATGTAATCTAATCAATATCCTGCAGTGCGGGTAGTGTACTACTGTATATTTGGTACAATATAGGCAAAAGGGTTCTGTGTTTTTTGCACTAGCATATCCCCTGTAGTCTCACGTAGACATATCTCTCTCCACACTACGTTAGAGGTCTGGCTGAACCTATTATCATTCCAGTATAGGGGAAAAACACATTGGCTTGTTTGTATGTCTTTAAACCAATCACACAATCATCCTGGGTGATGCTAAGCCCAGGATGTGGCAACGGTGCCCTTGGAAAATAGTGTTGCAGATAGCGGAAGGGGAGGAGAACTCCCACTGAAATAATCGGCCAATGACATGCTTATACCCACAGTCTCATGGACCTGATCCAGAAGATATCCCCTGTGGCCACTCTAAGATGACCGTAATGGGGCCCTTAAAAGGCTCTCGGTGCACAACGCTAATGAACCTCATACTGAACGGACATCATTTTGCCCATATGACTCACCTTCACAGTTTTTATGATTGGTTGTTAATATGTCCTAATAACATCCCTCACAACTTCATCCGAACAGCCATACAACCTCAGCTCGGCCAATAACATCATCATCCACTTGCCAATGTACTTTCAAGGTGTCTATGAGGTCAGAGAGAACTCCATTATCCCCCGGGTGTACATGTCATTGTGGTGAACAATTATAATGGCTTGAATAGATTTGTCTGCTCACATTTTGAAGCATTTCAAATATGTGAAAATATAGAACTTACTTTACAAGGCAATACACAGGATTTTCCGGTCAACAATTCATGAGTTTATATCTGCTATTTTCATTCATTATTGATAGAAACTGGTTTACTATTGATGAGCTGTGGACCACTTTGAGTGCCACTCACGAGATTTCTCGGTTTTTTTTATAGGTGGTTGCGTGCCACTCACGAGATTTCTCTGAATAATTTTTTTTTTTTTTTTTGGCGATCTGAAAAATTATTGCATCACCCGAGCCTACCCGAGTATTGCCGAGGGGCGCCGGCGATCACTGTGGAAAAAAGCGCCCCCTGTCGTCTCCCAGATGACATAAGTGATTTTGGAATGGACTCAATGAAAATGAATGGGGAAAAAAATCCGGTACTCCACATTTTCCAGTTCACTGATCCAGCCGGGGTTACCAGAGTTCATTCTGGAGCCTCAGAGCCCCGCGGATCATGGAGTTCTACTGTATCGCGTTGGATCCATACACGTATCGATTTTTTCGAATGGTGATCAGGAATTGGAATATACCAGTTGGATACCATCTGATGTCAGGTAAGGACTCTATGTTATCAGTGGTAGGATAATCAGAGTAAGTTTGATGAAGTTATAAGCTGTTTTGTGAAATGTCTTCTTTTGGTTTCACTGTAAAACTCCGTGAGGAAATCAACGGAGCGATTATCAGTGCGCGGCCGTAATGTGCTTGCATGCACGTATAATATTGATCATCTAGCGTTTATTTGAAAACAATTCATAAAAAGGCAGACGAATATCAACGTTGTGGAATATTCCACTAAAAGACGATTTTCATAGAATGCTCCAGAATGAGCTGTTTTTTATATCAAAACGGGGGCTTTTCTAACTGCTCTGAAACGGAAACGACGCGATAAAAGAACAATCTGCCTTCACAGCACTGACTGGAAAATAGTATTTGATAATGCGATGGGCAGATTAGACACATAGCCACAATTTAAAACATAGATTAGGCGATATTAACGTTAACATTGGCGCCGATGGTGGCATTCAAGCGGTAAAACGGAAAACCAGGCGTGGCGCTCAAAGTGTTAGGTTGTCCCTGTGATGGTAGTTATTTAGCTGAAAGCAGGCATGCAGTCGTGCACACACGTGGTTACACGGCGTGTTAGTAGGTCACTGAGGCAGAAGTGCGCGCAATTATGTGCACGCGCGCACTCGTTGCGCCGTGCGATAAGTACCCGGCCGTTGTAGAAAGCAATGAAGCTTTGCATAATAATAGGATACCGATAGCATAACAACGAGAAGTGCCAAACCAAAATACAAGCCCTGGCTGTAGGCTACCAATTGGTGGGGGGCTGCTTGATCTCCCGACTGGAAGGATGAGACAAGTTGTGCTTCAGTCTGAAGGAAACTGTCCTTCTGTAAACTATAACTCTAAGTTACATTGTTAATTTAGTTTGTATTTACTTTTCTAGTTTAAGTTAATTCAATTAAAGAAATTGTATCTACAATTACATTTAAAACATTGTTATGGTCTGTTCTGTGCGCAACTGAGGGAACATGTATGCGCGTGCGCGGGAGCGCGCGTGCACGTGGCATCACTGGCGTAACTCTCTCTCAATGTGTGCCGGGGACAGATTTGGGGGCGTGGCGAGTGACGTCGATGGGGGGGAGGGGGGTTAGGGCCCGTAGCCGCATTTCTGCAGACCCCTCTCTGATTGGTTGAACTCTATTTCTGCAGACCCCTCTCTGATTGGTTGAGCGAAGCCCCTCTCTGATTGGTTGAGCGTGCGCATGCGCATGAGCCGCGACAAGCTCCTCCAGAAACTCCTCCAGAAACTCCGTTAAGCTCCAGAGAGAGAGGCTGAAAACCCACAGTTCTTGCCCGACGGATGGGAGCGAATCCCGGATCCGAGGTTTCTGATGACTACCCCCAAAACACGGAGGTTGCGAACGCAATTTATACGCATGGAAATATTGATTACGCCATAACGAATCATTAAAAAAATATACCGTTAACTGGAATATGTTGTGTGTGTGCCTTTCTGAATATGATTTGGGAGGGTTATAATAGAAGAAAGACAGTGTAAACAATATAACGTTATGTGAATAAACTGCGAAATAATAACTAATTCCTTGGTCAATAGAAGTCTCTGTGATACTTTCTGAATATGATTTGGGAGGGTTATAATAGAAGAAAGACAGTGTAAACAATATAACGTTATGTGAATAAACCGCGAAATAATAACTAATTCCTTGATCAATAGAAGTCTCTGTGATACTTTCTGAATATGATTTGGGAGGGTTATAATAGAAGAAAGACAGTGTAAACAATATGTTTGACGTATTTTAACACACACCTAGGCTGACGACCCGAGCTATTAGTATGCAAAGACAAGTACTTTAGCGAGTGGGTACTTGGCCCTTGCAGGGCAAGAATGCGACCCCCATCTACTGCTCTTTGCATAATAATAGAACAGGTAGTCAGACTCAGCTCTTTGGACGGTAAAACGTGGGGGGGACACTATCCGCCGTCCCCGGCGTCAAATACGCCCCTGCGTGGCATATGGGCAGTTCCCATATTACGACTGCATCACTGGCTGAAAGGATGTTGTCTCACAGCTCTCCAGGCATGCTGACATGCAGAAAATATGTATTTCGTCCTTTATGATTACCCTTTATGGTTTTTTTGTCAGGAATTGACTATAATAGTAAATTGAAATACCCGCTACCTGAGGCAGATTCTTTCACTACCTTAATTGGATTCTGTGGTATTAACGCTAAAAAAAACTTCATGACCACTAGAGGGCAGCAAGGACCCATTTGTAAACACAGCTTTCTCCCAAGACGAAAGCCTGTCTTGTTTCCCCAAAGTAATCATCCTAAATACATCACATACGAACATACCAGTGCCTTGATGATAAATTCAGATTAGCTGAAAATGTTTTAATGTTCATGGATTACCAGATCTCAACCACAATACATACAACTTTCTCTTGGTTGTTAATAAAGAAGGTAGGTAAATACTTCACATACTAATACAGTATAAGGCTGTTCTGACAGCACAATACTGATCATTAATACTTTTTAAATGCATAGGTTTATTATAATAAGTGGGGTTTTGGTAGCGAGGGGGTTGATTGAGACACCATGGCTCAACAAGACCTTCTGATAGCAGGTGGTCGGTCATAACATAAGAAGTTGTGAACATGTGAAAAATGCTGTAAATAATTTTTTTATTGCAGCTTTTAAACGTCCACGTGTTCACATGGTGTTTGGTGAGCAGAGGGTTTTGCCCTCAGTATGAAGTGATACACGTTCGCGTCTCAAAAACCTTCACTGGTTTCTGAAACATTTCCAATTGTGTGTGTGTGTGTGTGTGTGTGTGTGTGTGTGTGTGTGTGTGTGTGTGTGTGTGTGTGTGTGTGTGTGTGTGTGTGTGTGTGTGTGTGTGTGTGTGTGTGTGTGTGTGTGTGTGTGTGTGTGTAGGTGTGTGTGTGTGTGTGTGTGTGTGTGTGTGTGTGCGTGCGTGCGTGCGTGCGTGCGTGCGTGCGTGCGTGCGTGCGTGCGTGCGTGCGTGCGTGCGTGCGTGCGTGTGTGATAACAACTCAGGCCTTATCTCTTGCTTTGTAGATATGACTAATACTTCTATTAGGCTGGTTCATTCACATGCTAATACAATGCTCTTTATCCTGACCCATTTCCTCAACACATTGTTGAGATAACAGAGAGAATAAAAGCCGACATTGAGGATTGCGGAAAGCAAGCTTTACTTATTTTTTTATTAATTTCAGTTTATATCCGTCTTCACATTTCATGCTGTCTGATATTCATATGACTCATACCATCAAGAGAGAGGTGGCCGCTATTTGCAGGCTCATAATGTAATGTAGTCGAGGAGCCTGGTGTTTTAGAAGCGGTTATGTAAAATGTATGTGGGGTCACACACCTCCTGTAAGATTGTCTCGATGCAGCGCATTTCACATACCGTAAAAGAGAACAGACGATACGGTTTTGAGTCTTCCTGTGACTATTCTCAGCTCCACATCTTACGTCAGATGGGAAATGACTGAATCACGCATCACTTCAACGCCTATCATGAACTTATTTTCCTAACAAGGACATATACTCTCTTAGGTTAGATGCAAAGCTACGTCTACGTTCACACTGCAAGCCTTAGTGCTCAATTCAGATGTATTGCTCAGATCCGTTTTTGGGGGGTTAGGATTGTGACAAATGTAAAATTCACAACTGTTCAGACTGATGTCGCATTGCAAAGAAATCAGATTGATTGATTTATTGAAGATTGTATTAACAGATTGCAGAATGTGTACAATACAGTACAGCTCAATACACACAATTGTTAAGGGGATGCAGACCAGAGAAAGACTTTCATCTTGTTTACATCAGGGTCCCCCATTTTCAATTCATCATAACATATACATGACATACAGGTAGACAGTGCTGTTATTTAGACATGTATGACATACCAGAGTACATACCAGAGTACAAAAAGAGTCAGACCTGTATCTGATTTAGGACCACATATGAAAGTGGCCCAAATAAGAATTGAAAAGATCAGATTCCATGTGCAAAAAAAACCCAGATCTGAGTCACATACAGTATGAGCAAAAGGAAATCTGATTTGGGCCACTTTCGCCTGCAGTCAATGTATCCTAATTGGTCTTACACAAAGTGCATTGCCTTTGAGCTGCCACTAGGGGCAGAATGGCTAACTGTGAATGATGAATGTGAGTGAGTGAGTTAGTGATATTGCCTGTACTGTATATTCGGTGCTTAGCTTCACATCACAAAAATGAAAGCCCTTATCATCAAACCGAGCCAGTTTCCTTTAATTACAACTTCACCTACTGAGCATAATTAGCTTACTGACTAATACTAATGACTAACAACATGATTCAATTCTTCCAGAAGACGCACTAATAATAGATATCCAATCACTTTGTTTGACAATAGGTAGGTAGTGGTAGATTCAGATTCAGATTCAGATTCAGATTCCTTTATTAAGCCATTTGTGTAAAAACACATTGGTAATTGTTGCAGAAATACAGTGTATGCATTTTTTCCTTTATTGTTTCACAGTAAACGACAAACACCAACACAGACACAGGACAAAAAACAGTGCAGTGGAGGATTAATCAATTAAATACATATATATATATATAAAGTGAAGAGTGCAGAGTTCCAGTAAGGACTAGTGCAGTGCAGTCAGTGTCATTGTGCCACTAGTGTCACTTGGGGGCAGAGGGGGGGGGGGGGGACCTGAGGCATTGATCAGCCTGGCGGCTGAGGGGAAGAAGCTCAGTCTGTGACGAGCTTTCACAGCCTTTGGGATCCTCAGCCTTCTCCCAGAGGGGAGCAGGGTGAACAGGGTGCGAACCATGGGTAAGCTGGGTGAGCCATCAGCTCCCCTAGGTCAGACATCAGCTCCCCTGAAAACATGATTTGTGAATTTTTGGGGGGTCTCTAAATTACTGAAAATAAATGTTACTTTTGCCATGCATTTCTAATTGTTCTGTAATTTTCTGTATCATCATCGTGTATAATAATAAACGTATGCTATTTTGATGTATGATTAATAAAGCACTATGAAATAAAAAATGGAAGTCATATATTTTTTTATCAAATCCACTATTCTGTCATGCCTACAGATGTAAAGCCCCTTGTATGGCAACCATTTATGATGTGAGACATAGTTTCAGCTATTTGTTGGCAGGGGTGTAAAGTACTTGATTAATTGTACTTCGTTACAATACTTAAGTACTGTTTTGGGGGATTTGTACTTTACTTGAGTATTATTAGGTTTGTATACTTGTACTTTTACTCAATTACATTTCAGATAAAAAAAACATACTTTTTACTCCTTACATTTAAAATGCAGACCTACAAAGTACAAAGTACAAATCTTGCAGGTCCAACCATTTTAATTAGTATATTTGTTTCTCTGGCCGAACTAACATTAACGCTATTAATCCTGCCGCCGCACTTTATTTAAAAACAGCCAATCAATCTGAAAGCGGGGATCTTTGATTAAACACCTGCTATCAGAAGAATAGACAGTCAGAAAAAAAGTTTTAACTTTAACTTTTTAGTACTTACGTACATTTAAAAGTAGAAACTGTTTTACTTTTACTCAAGTGTGTTTTTAGCCAGATACTCTGACTTTTACTTGAGTACGATTTTGAGACGGTAGGCCTACCATACTTTCACTTAAGTATAATTTCTGGGTACTTTTTACACCCCTGTTTGTTGGTGACCATGATGTATACAGTGAGGAAGGAGGATGACTGCCAGGAAGCCAGATGGAAAGATTGAGCTTCGTTGGTAAAAACCTGTAGTCGTGCTTTTATAGTGAAGATGATAATGCTCTTATAGTGAAGATGATAATGATCTCGTCTCTAGCTACACTTTTAAACACTGCGTGGGAGACAGAATGGTCAGAATGGTTTCAACTCACTTCAGTGTTGCCTTTGTCTCTGTTGTAGCGCCCTCAAGAGGTGACCTCAGGCATTCGTTGGTGGAAGTTGGTGTTCTGTTCCACACACATTCACAGCTGCTCTCACAGAGATACTGGAGTCAGATATAAGATCCTCAGAGACATTCACTGCCTCAGAGTTAGACCCTACCCACTCCAGCCTAACATTCACTGCCTCAGAGTTAGACCCTACCCACTCCAGCCTAACACTCACTGCCTCAGAGTTAGACCCTACCCTCTCCAGCCTAACATTCACTGCCTCAGAGTTAGACCCTACCCACTCCAGAGTAACATTCACTGCCTCAGAGTTAGACCCTACCCACTCCAGAGTAACATTCACTGCCTCAGAGTTAGACCCTACCCACTCCAGAGTAACATTCACTGTCTCAGAGTTAGACCCTACCCACTCCAGCCTAACATTCACTGTCTCAGAGTTAGACCCTACCCACTCCAGCCTAACATTCACTGTCTCAGAGTTACCAACTTCAGCGTAACTTTGGACCAGCCACATACAGTAGATGGTGTAAATCTGGCCAATCCAACCGAAGCCAGGGAAGCGACTGTCCAGCTTTCCACTAGGCTTCCTCCTGAATAGATTTAATAGATGGCAGAGCCATGTAGCAAAATACAATACGTCCATTCAAAGTTAGGCACCCCTAGCCTGCCCCCCCCCCCCCCCCCCCACCTGTGTACTGTGAAATATGACATTGTGTGTAGTGTGTGTATTTAAACCAGCTCCACTGTCTTACCAAACACACAGATGTATTGTTGAGTTAATGTAGAGACTTACCTGGAATATGTACATTAGAAAACAGATGTTGAACTTTGGCCAGAGCTCATGATAAGATGGCAGGAGCGATGCATTTATTAAATCAAGTCTGGTAGAATACTCAGATATGATTTCACTGACTTGTTATTTCTATTCACTTGCCACATTGAATTTATGACCCAAATATGTGTATGTCTCACACACACACAAACACACACAGCACAAAATACAGTACAACGAAAAGAGGTTTGGCATCTAACCAGAGTGTGTATGTAACAGTAACGTGCAACAGTAATAGCCTATGCAATGTAGGTTATTAAACTGGGTATACAATATATGTGCTAACAGTAATAGTGCTAATCAGATGTGTGTACAGAGTTGTAGTATTAATATGTACAGTGATATGTAGTAAATTCCTACAGAACCCCTACAATAATCTAAGGTTATTGTAGTACAGTACAATGAGATTGCTTATCTGGAAGGAGGAGAAAGGGATCATATCGATAGAATTGTTGATCTCTTCATCTGACTTAAAGCAGATGAAGAATTAAACGTGTAGCCAGACAAACCATGAACTATAGTCCAATTCAACATTTATTTGATCAGAGCCAGAGGCCAAGGTGAATAAGAACAAAAGATTATCAGAGAACATTAACAGGGCTGTCTGTGTACAGAAATCACAATCAGGTTTGCATAATCAAACCCCAATATGTACAGCAACAGTCACTTGGTAACATAATTTGAACATACATTGACCATACTGCACACATTATACATGAGTAAATCTGGTTTCAGATATTTAAGGATTACACTAAACTCAAACAACAAATGGTGTTTCCCATGTATTTACTCACATAAAATGCAAAACAGCACAGCAGCAGTCTCTCGATGGTGGAGGGGTGGAGCCGCAGATCGGGGGTGGTTGATCTGGGCTCCAGTCTAACATTTTGTGTCCCCTTATATACTATAATTTCTAGCCAATAATAGTACATTTTACTAATACAGTTGGTCCAATCAGGCGTCTTCTGTGGGCGGTCTCCTGTGGGGGCTGGCAGCCCCCACCTCTGGGTTTCTCTGGGGGGGGGGGGGGGGCGGCTGCCCCCACCTCCTTGATCTTCTGTGTGGGTCTTGTCCCACGGGTGGGGGCTGGTGTGATGTCATCTGGTGGGGTGCAACTTATTTACATAGTCCTTGTTGTCTCTTGATTACATTTAGCTTGAGGGGGCTTTGTGACCTGTAACTGTTCTCCTACATACCATTTGGGTAAGCAGCCTTCTCATGAGAGGGGGTTGGTGTGGAATGTCTGTCTCTCCTACATTATGACTCTCTAATTATTCACACATATTATTTATGAAATTCAACGTCAATATTTACCACATTTCCCCACTTTGACGATTCTTATCATCACATATGATATATTGACTTGATTTTCTATTCATACTAACCATACATTTAAATAATAAAATTCATTTTTTCCAAAATTAAAATTCATTTCTTCAAATTTTTCCATTTTTTCTTTTTCCATTTTTCTTTGGTACATATCATCAATTAGCTTTTGCTCCTCAAGGCTCATAGCCAAAGGCCTACTTTCTAAACAACAACTTTTGGGTTTGTTGAAAACAATAAAACAATTTAATCTAATCTTTATACCTTTAAATAAAACACAATTTTTTAAAAACCCATTTTTCTTAAGTTACAGCACTTTTGATTCCACATTCTTTCATAAGATCTGGGGAAGACACAGAAATTAGTATTCATTTTTACATACATTTTGCTTTTTTCTCTTGTTAATTCCTTTTCCAAGACAGCACAATCACATTTGCATAATCAAATCAGTTGGTCTTCTCACCTATCCACCCCCCTTTATGACCATAACATGGACATAATACCTACCACCTCGGCGCACAGTCGGGCAGGGAAGGCGGAGCATCACTCAAGGAAAATTTTTTTTTTTCACCACCTCATTTTGGCCATAATCTACACCTAATATTCTACCTATGTGAATGTGCTTAGTACTCCTGCGTTGTGTCATAATCTATACCAGTTGTTACCGTTCAGTCACCTCCCGTTCAACATACTAATCAAACACCACATCCCACAGAGGCCCTTGCTCAACTTCTCGCACAGTCTCTGACCGTTTTCGCCCCCCCTTCACCCCATGTTGGCCAGCCTCAGCTGTAGCCACTGTTTGTAGGCCTGTGACCTCGCCACATTTCGACCCATGACTGTATTTCCTTGGATCTACAGACGACTCTGTCAGCCTGGCGGTTTGTCCCAAACCTCTGGCCTCTGTTCTCGGGGCTATGTTGAAGGAGGGGCCAGCGTCCACAAGCAACCTCTTTTCACAATCCAACAATCTCCCACAGGAAATGACTGAACGGGTTCACACCATTGTGTCATAATTTAATGAAATGTATTCCTACACATCTTCCATGATTCCTCTACCTGTGACGGTCCGTCCTCCCCCCTCGACTGAAACTGCGAGGGAACAAAACACAAAACAAATTTTCTTTACTTAACATGTCAAATATTCTCAAGAGAAGCCAAATGTTAATCATTATGCAAACGTGATGGGACCACTTAGCTCTTGTCGACACTCTGTTGACGTTTCGACGCCACTTCCTCCAGCCTCCAGTTTTCTCCACTCACTCAGACCATAACAGATGAGAAATAAGAAACAAAAGGCAAATAATCAAAAAAACATTCCAACAGACCTCACATGTGAAAGTAAATCACCATTCATACCCAAAACAGTAAATCAATGAACTCAACACGCTCCAAACGTCACATGCACCCATCCTTATCCCTCCTGCTGCAATTCTCACACACACACACTCCACACCTCACTCAAATGGAACAAACAGTCATGCCCTAATCTGACACCTCTGATTCCAGTAGTCTCTATTCTACTGCAGTCTACAGGCTCCATTCAAGCGCATCTCAGTCCACTCAATCAAAAAATAGAAAAGAAATCTAAAAATTTAAATTCAATACCTCCTCCATACAAAACATTCAAAAGAAATCAAATCAAATGAAAGTAATAAAATAAACTCCTTCAGTAAAACAAATGATATGAAACAAATGATAAGCGACAATAATTCCCAGGTCTATTTGTGGTACGTCGCTTTCAACATATATTACACATATCATAAACAAATACTCTCAAACTCTCTCTCATACACTCGTTAATCAACCAACAGACAGACAAACAATGTTAGTTCTTCTGCTCTCAACTTTTCTGCTCTCAACCTCTCTGCTCTCTAAATTTTTCTGCTCTCAACCTCAGGCTCACCCCTTTCTGCTCTCCTCACATCTGCTCCTCTACTCTCACTTCAAAGACGGACTGGAATCCATCTTTAATTCAGACCTATCCATGCCTTCCAGTGCACAGACAGACCCAAATATTCCCTTATCAAAACAGTTAACATTCATAAGTCATAACCCCAAATGAATGCCTACTTCCCTGATTGTCTCACTCACTCACCCAGCTGTTCCCTGACAAACCTTCCCCTGTCTCACCTTCCTGTCACTTCCTGGCCCCCTGGCCCATTACCACCACTTCCTGTCCTCTGCTCTAAAAATAACTCCATCTGTTATCTCACTTTGACTGTTCTCTCCTATCTCCACCCGTGACCTCTTGCGTCTAATCTTACCAGGCCTGCTTCGTCATCCTGTCATAAAAACCAACAGCCATTGTAACAGCTGTACATCTCGACCCCCCTCTGGCCTTGTGACCTGCCTCAAAAGGATTCCTACCCCCCTGGGCAATATATGGCCCCTGGTGCAAGCTCCTCACACGCCCCTTGTCTCATATGCAGGCCCCCCTGCATTTCACTGCATTTCACCTAGTATTCTCTCAACTACTGTAAACACAATCATATCATTAAAGTTACTAGTCCCCCGCCACTAAGTTATCCTACTGTGACCCCCGGACTCGCAATAGATTCTTAATATAAACATCAGCTTATTTATAAAACTGCTTTCTCACACAGACAACAAGGCCCCACCAACAAATTATAATCTCCCATAAATCTGAGACCTGTGTCCACATAATAACAGTGTACTAAAGATTTACAAACATCTTAAAATAATGAAACCACATTTGTACATCTTCACAACCACCACTCACTAAAAAGCACATTATTTAATAATAATAATAATTTAGGACCTGCTCCGAGGTCACCATTTGGCACACATGCGAACCATGCATACAATGCGTATCTGCGATTAACCCATCCCGTCGTCCTTCCCCCCCAAGGGCAGCCGGGAGCAGACAGGCGCCACGTGAGCCGCGCCAGGGGACCAATCCAAGTGCTCCTGTCCGTCTTCGTCAAGGACGCCACAGCGTTAGCGATCTTGTTGTTGTGCATGTTTTTCCATTGGGTTTATCTTATCGGGGGGGGAAACCCTTGCGAGCACGGGGAGAACATGCAAACTCCACACAGAAAGGCCTGGGAGATACCCCACCTGGGTAACTGGCATCATGGAAACCTGGTCCCCAAGCGGGATTCGAACCCTGGACCTTCTTGCTGTGAGGCGACAGTGTTAACCACTACACCACCGTGCCGCTTCAGTTCAGTTCCCCCCATGCTAAGTCTCATAACTGTAAACAGAATAATCTGGAAACGCCTAGCCCTGTATACAGGGGACATGTGATTTATAATGTAGATGTATTAATCAAAATATGACGCAAGCGATATGCCTCCCCTCTCGGATAAGACTCCCCCTGTGTAACATATTTATTGCCCATTTATTTCAAGTACAATGTGTATCTGGTTTATGAATCCCAGTGTATCATCTAATCCTATTTTAACCGCTGTCTCATCACATGCTACCCCTACACAATTTGCAATAATACCACCAAACCCACTCCCAGAACATTGTCTACAATCACACAGAATGCACAATACACAACACACAAACACAACCACTTTACAAAATGCAGAATATCCACTAGAATGCACAATATACAAACACAACCATTTCACAAAATGCAGAATACACCCTTACCCGTTATTCCTGGCCCCTGAGCGAATTACCACGAATGAATTAGACCCAATCCACGTTGTACCGCGCATGCGCAGTAGCCAAAGGTGCTCCCCGGACGATGTATTACGGCAAAGCATAACTAATATCATAAACGCCTTGTTTCAACACAACACACTGCCACGACATCCACCACTTTCTCTAACTCTTCCCAAACATCATTCTCAAAACTCAAAACGTAACATATGTCGCTCGCAAACTCCACAAAACAACGACACGCAAGCTAACTAGCTTAGCCAGCTCTAATGCGACGTTCAATGCCCTCCCGGGAGCCGTGCCTTTCAAGATCCGTTCATCCACGCAATCCGCCCAGTACCAATCCAACCATAAACAATTCACACAAGCTTAAAATAACCAACCACTTTAAAAGAAAAAAATGTTTAGAACATTCACTTCAACCAACGCCGCACACATAGTCCAACACGAATCATCTCTCCTACCCTTCTCTCCGCCTCGCCATAGTACCGTGAACGTTACACACTCTCTTCAACACCACGACGTCATCAAGCAGCGACTTCTTAATATCATACACAATTGCTACCGCATCAATAATAACCCTCAAAACGGCCACAATCTCTCCACCCTACGCCTCGATTCGCTTATTACCTGCAATCGCCGCCACAGTGTTTAATCAATTCTCTCATAACGCCGTCGTAACGTCCCCAGTTTCACCGCAGACTTTTCCACAGAGCTAAGCTAGCTAGCCCCAATCACCAGTATGACTCGCCCCAGACCTATGTTCGTTGGTCATTAAAATATCATAACAATACAACAATAAGCTTCTACGTTTCCTCAATCATTCCTAACCATAGCCATAGTACCCACATACAATCATTACTGAATGTTTAAGCTTACCATAGCTCTGTTGTCGAATTTCCACTAAGTACTTAATCAGTCATCTTAACCAAATGTTTTCTAAGTACTTATTCATTATTACAGCGTACGCAGTTCAACTAACACGCCGGTTTCGCTCAAGATTAAAAAGGGATCTCCGGACCCTAATTCGATACTATGCCTAAGGACGAACATGATATCTTCATTTAATTCGGCCGATTGGTTCCTGCAGACACGTCCTGTCTATCACGCGATCAGTCAGCAAACCATTCATTATTGAGCCTTCTTGAACACGCCGGCCCCTACCTTCTATTAATTACTACGTGTGAATCCTGTAATCGCACAAACCAAGTTCCCTGATCATGCAGGTGCTAAACTCATCTTTACCATACCTGATATGCATGTTCTAAATAGCAACAGAGCCCTTCTTATACACAGCTCTCCCCCCATTCAGAACAACCAAATCTTAATCAACCATTACCCGCGCCCTCTTCCTGAGAATAATTTTTAGGGAATTTATATACTCAGAACGCGCCCCTGTCGTACACACCAGATTGCCGCGCTTCCTAGCCAGAAAAGCCTTTTATCTGCCGTCATGCGACGCTAATACCATTACACCATGATCAGATAGACTGTGCACCCCCAATGTCTCTTCATTTTTACATGAGGCTACTTGGTGCAACCCCCCTCGTATAGTTCATAAAGTATATTCCATACGAGACTCAACCCCCATGGCCCGCATAGGCCGGGAACGGCCTCTTGTGTCTGAACAAACATACAAACATAAAAAGCCCATGTTTGCACGTTCACTGCACAACAAGCGCGATCCTCATACCTCCGGACATCCTAACCTAAGTCACCGCTCCCCCATCCCTGCATGCAAAAGGCCATATTCACCGTGGGCCAACGCAGCAACCCCCAGCTCTTTTCCCTGTAATCCCCAACACACAGCAAGATCCAAAGACCTCACCGCACCTCTTCAGGGGGGGTACAACAGGGTGGGAAGAACGGCACCATTTCTGTAGTAAATTCCTACAGAACCCCTACAATAATCTAAGGTTATTGTAGTACAGTACAATGAGATTGCTTATCTGGAAGGAGGAGAAAGGGATCATATCGATAGAATTGTTGATCTCTTCATCTGACTTAAAGCAGATGAAGAATTAAACGTGTAGCCAGACAAACCATGAACTATAGTCCAATTCAACATTTATTTGATCAGAGCCAGAGGCCAAGGTGAATAAGAACAAAAGATTATCAGAGAACATTAACAGGGCTGTCTGTGTACAGAAATCACAATCAGGTTTGCATAATCAAACCCCAATATGTACAGCAACAGTCACTTGGTAACATAATTTGAACATACATTGACCATACTGCACACATTATACATGAGTAAATCTGGTTTCAGATATTTAAAGATTACACTAAACTCAAACAACAAATGGTGTTTCCCATGTATTTACTCACATAAAATGCAAAACAGCACAGCAGCAGTCTCTCGATGGTGGAGGGGTGGAGCCGCAGATCGGGGGTGGTTGATCTGGGCTCCAGTCTAACATTTTGTGTCCCCTTATATACTATAATTTCTAGCCAATAATAGTACATTTTACTAATACAGTTGGTCCAATCAGGCGTCTTCTGTGGGCGGTCTCCTGTGGGGGCTGGCAGCCCCCACCTCTGGGTTTCTCTGGGGGGGGGGGGGGGGGCGGCTGCCCCCACCTCCTTGATCTTCTGTGTGGGTCTTGTCCCACGGGTGGGGGCTGGTGTGATGTCATCTGGTGGGGTGCAACTTATTTACATAGTCCTTGTTGTCTCTTGATTACATTTAGCTTGAGGGGGCTTTGTGACCTGTAACTGTTCTCCTACATACCATTTGGGTAAGCAGCCTTCTCATGAGAGGGGGTTGGTGTGGAATGTCTGTCTCTCCTACAGTACATTATGACTCTCTAATTATTCACACATATTATTTATGAAATTCAACGTCAATATTTACCACAGATACACATATGAAGTCATACTGGCCAGCTCTTATGACTCAGTAGGTGTGTTGAACCCAAATGCAGTACAGAAGAAAGGTGCGGAGACAGTAGTTGCTCTTCTCACCAAAAACAGTGTTTTCTTTTATTTTTGAAATATCAAGAGCTGGTATCATACTGGTATTTATACAAAAGAAAAACAAACTAAATAATAATTAAACAATAATCAAAAACACGGCAGCCGCATCCTCCAGGCTTGGAGCGACACGACTCTCCGTAGACAGCTACTCACGGTAACGTTAGATGAAGAACTGACAAATGAGAGAATAAACACAAGGCCATTATAAAGAGAGTCAAACACACAGCAGGCGTCAATCAGCAATCAGGACAACCTGGAAGAATAGAGAGGGTGAAATACTCCAGGATGGCGCTAGGAGCTTTTACTCCTAGGAGAGAGTAAAAGACCCAAACGTTACAGCCAGCAGCATAACTAATAGAGTACGTAAGGGATATGTACAGATATATAGTATTGACAGATGTGTAAATATTATTATATGCAGGTATGTACAGACAGATGTGGATATATATAGGGTAATAATAAATACATACAGTATACGGTATATACAGCATTATTGTGTATGCTTTCATAAAGAGTTATATGGGTTATATGCAGGTGTATAAGTAGTTCTGTATCACACTAGCTCACGCTCAGCGTCTCATGCATATATCTCGCTTCAGCATATATACACTGAATACATTTCAAAATGTACCTTTAAATGCCAGCATTCATCTGGCCACACCCCCATCCGCTTACCTATATAAGCAGGGGTGGTGCCACACACTCATCTCCTTCTCAAATTTCATCACAAGCAACGTGTTGCTATATGCCCACTTGACGTGGAGAAAAATATTGGCTGGAAAAGCAATGTTTACGGGGAAAGGAAGAACAAGGAGATACGTTAACATCATATCTTTATTTTCTCTCTCACTATTTTCGAGAAAATACGGCGATATTGTCTTCGTACTGGAGTGTCTGGAAGATGATGATCATTCTAAAATCCTCCACCGGTTTTCATATTGGGAGCACGCCGCTGCATGCCTCTCAACTGCAGTTCCTTGCTGTGTTGGTTGGGGTGAAACCTTTCAGGACACAGCTGAACTGTAGGACGCGCCGCTGTTGTGAGAAGCGGTGGGTTTCAGGTTGGGTGAGTACTGTTTGCTTGCGGCTCCACTTGTCTGTTAGTGCTATGGGGGCTAACTGACAATGTTTACAAACACCAGCCCCAGTTTAAGGTCTTTTGGTTCAGCCTCTTGGGCAACAGCGGAAGACCTTGATCTGAAGCCCATTATAGTTTGACTAGTGGGCCACGACCATTAACACTGGTGATCCCTGTGTTTTCTGGACGAGTGGATATCTCTCTGTCACCGTGTTAAGGCCCCATCTTTCATAGCCAAATGAGAGTATTCCCTCACGAGGAGATATGGGCATAGATGTTCTTTAGCGGAAGATCTGTGTTCAAAGTCAGCTACACAGGCCAGTTGGGTATTGTGCTGGCTCCGTCGGGTGTTGGTAAAATCACTGTTGTAAAACTGTGTTAACATCTTGTTTCTCTTTTCTCTTAAAAAGTGAGGAGGGTTTCAGAACGGCGGCCTGTCTGGGTGAGTGTTATATCATTGTGTACAAGTTCAGGTGATAGCTGCTTAGCTTACGGTTAGCCAGTCAGCTGTTAGCTGCGGCGTTAGCCTGCTGAGATCACTGCGTGGCCTACTTAGGTTGGGCCTACTGTTAGCCAGTCAGCTGTTAGCTGCGGCGCTAGCCTGCTGTGATCACTAGGAAACGTTAGCTTGCTGCTATCGGCCAAGGCCCAGCGCGGGGTGGTTCCGGCTCCTCGCGCGCCGCCGCAAGCTCCCCTCTGGTCGCGTGCGCCGTTCGCTCGGCGTCTCGCGGGCAGGGGCAGTAGCGACTGACGGTTGGAGCGGCCGTTAGCTTAATGCTACTCTGTTGAACGTGCTTTGATTATAACATGTTTTAAACACTCTTGACTACGACGTCATCTTTGACAGAGGATGTTCATCGAACCTGCCCTGGGCCAGGACGGCAAAGCCTGCGTCACCAAAGGGGGCCGTAGCGACGGGTTGGAGCGGCGACGCTGCCCAGATCGAACAACACAGGACGGCTGTGTTTTCTACGGTGTCTTGAGACTGCACTTCGTTGATCTACGCTCCGGGTAGACCAGGTCTGACCAGACCTTGTACACTTCTTCTGGCTTTCCCTTCTAAATGTTTTGTAAATAACGATGTTTTCCAAAACGAGTGTTACTGCACTACATTTAGGATACGACGCGAGTTGTGTGTGAATTGTCTTGTCACTAGGTATTTAGCTTCTCCGTGCAAATCGGGTTGTTGTTTCAGATGTGAAAATGATCTGGTTTGTTGTGTTGAGAAACATCATGTGTGTTTATATGTACCGTGTACTCACAACTAAGGGGGTTAACTAACCTATAAAGCTATGCTTAGTGACAAATGAGTAAAGAATGTTCTTTTCTCAGCCTGTAATGACAATGAACAGTGTGTTCACATATTAACAGGTTTTCCTGTTTTAACTGGCCGTATTAAGGGTAAAGTAGGAGGATTGTGTTTCCCCCCGGTTCCCTGGGGACTTCTTCATCCTCCTCTCAGACATGTTGTTGCACTACATTGTGTCTGTGTGTGGTAGGGATGCGATGTAACCCTTAGCTTGATTGCTGAGGTTGTGCTAAAACAGCTGGAGAAACTTTATTTTCCTAAAAGAAAAGATTGTTTGGTCGCTTTCGTGTGTGCTTAGCAAGGCCTGTGGCCGATACTAATCGAGAATTATGTATTCTCTCATTATGAAAAACGGCGTTCCTCTGTAGAGTGTTTTTGCCATTTTTTGTAGGTGATGATGGGTTGTGTGTGTCATGTGACCTACAACTGGGTTGGACTGGCCACAGAAGCACATGTGTAAGTTTGGTACCGGGGCTCTTGAAGAGACCTCTCTATTCTGTGTTTTTTTCCTTAGTAAAAATCAGATAGCAGGTTAGCTCATGCGCTGTGTGAAGCTGTCAGACGCTTCATAGAGCTGACTATGACTGTGTCATATTCTCTTTTTGTCATTACATCGTATCATGGGTGTGGGGTCGTAAAGGGGTGAACTGGTAACCTTTCCTTCCCCTTTTTTCTGTTGGTCAGGGGTAAACCCACCTGTCCTTCAAGGTTCCTGTCAAATTGCGGTTCGGCACGTTACAGGGTGAGGGGGGGGGGGGAGGGAGTTTCCTGGTCACACGGCCTGGAATATTGGGCGTGTGCACCGCAGAAATCCCCCCGCCATAGAGTACGTCACCGTGCGCGTCTCTGTTGGTAGGACTTCCGTGTGCTGTTCAGGTCCATGTGATGGATCTGTTTCGGGGGGTGGTCAGGGCTCCTCCTCACCAAGCTCCTATTCGGGCCTTCTGTGAGTTGGGACTCCTCCTTCCATGTGAGGGAGCCTCCTTCAGAGTACAGAGCCTCCTCCTCAGATTGTCAAGGTGAGTGGACCCTCTAGAAGGAGTCCTACTCTATTGTGTATGTATTCGATTCACTTCGATTATTGAGTGTGTATGGGTTCAGTGCCTCCTCCCCGGAGAGCCCTAAATCCAATTTTTTACATGGCTCAAGGTGCAATATATTCTTTTCAATCTGTACAGCTCGCGTGGGAAGTCTCTCTGGGGATTCCCGTCTCCTTCCTATGGGAGGGTGGTGGGATGTAAAATGTGAACAATTTTTACCCCCGGCTGTGTAGACTGGGATACATACTGTTGGTGCTTCCTTCTTTTCTACTAAAAAGAGTTGGAGTTAGGAAGTGTCACACCCCTCTTGTCGTTTCCCATGGCGCCTTGGGGATTCAATGACAGGTCTAAATAGCCTGTTCATTGATGTGGGTGTGTCCCGACGCACGTATAGTGCTAGCTCGGGGTGTTCTGTAAACAGGCGACTGACTGGCACGCCTTGGTTGCTTGAGGTTAAAACGGCGTTTTTATAAAGCAACTGGGATGGAGGTTTTTCCTCTTCCGACGACCAAATCCAACGACCTGGTTTTTGTTATTGACGGATTCTCGTTCATGTCTGGGGGATGATGACGGAATGGATCTGAACATATGTAGAGGGGTCTCACGCCCTGGGGGTGGGCCACCGGGCGCGGTTCGCCCGAACGTCTGGGTGGCGCCTTCTTTTCATGTTTAAGATCAACACGCATATCTGCCCTTTCTCCTGGAGTAGGCATGTCGGCGTGGTTAGGGCACGGGACTGGTTCTGGTCACGCTGGTCCGGATCAGTTGAACCCGTTGTCCGCCGGGGATACAGATCTGCTGTTCTGGTACCCTGAGGGACTTGGGCTTTTTTCAGGGGGAAAAATGCCAGGTTGGTCCGGGTGTCACAGGGTTAAGCACTATGGAGACCCTGGTTGGGTACGTTTTTTACTCAGCACTGTCGTAATGGCTTACGGCCATGCCAACCTGTACACGCTCGATCTCATCAGATCTCGGCCGCTACACAGGTTGGTCCTGGTTAGTACTTGGTTGGGAGACCGCCTGGGAATACCAAGTACGGTGTGCTTGGGGCTGGTTCTCCATTCTTTTTCGCTCCTCTCTCATGCATGGCGAAGAGGGGCCTGTTGGGGTGGTCTTTGACCTCCTCTGGTGACCCTGTGCTTCCCGTATCGCCGGGCCCGGTCCGAAGTAATGTTTCGTCGACCCGTAGGCCTGGGTTAACCCTTTTTTGGAAAACTAAAACACTTGTACTGCGGTATAGCCGGTGTGTTTTGGAGTTTTTTCTTGAGGGGTTATAGGAACAACCACCGCATTGCGTAACACCAAGGTGGTTGATTCCCTGGTGTGTTGGAGCAGTGTCAACTCCCGGGTTCACCGTTTGAGGGTGCCCCTGCACGTTCATGACGTCTGCCAATCGTGTCAGCCTTCTCTGCCTCAACCCCTCTGGGTGGGTTTTTTTTAAATGGAGGCTTGGTCATGCAACACTGCCAGCTTACGCCCCTTCCGCCGGTGCGGCTGTGTTCAGCTGTCCCCTCTGGCGCCTGTCTCGTCCGCAGTCTCCAGGCTAGCGTTAACAGCCTGTTGCCTGGTTTTTCCCCGGTGCGCTGCCTGCTTCCGTTGGTTAACCTTTTTTGTGTGCTTACGGCCATGCTGACTGCCTGTTCTGCAGGGTCAGTGTGCCAGGCGGTGTACTATTGGGGGGACAGGGCCCGCTCGGCTGAGGGGCCTTTGTCCGAATACGCTGGCGATGTGGGGGGCGGGGTCACTAAGTGCCCACCTGGTGGGGTCTTGATGCTGGCATCATGGACTTCTCCGGGCCCCCGTTCCAGGGGGTCCAGTCCCTTTGGTGGGTCTGGGTCTTCCTTCGCGCTCCGCTGCTACGGCCTTGCCACGGGGTTGGGTTTGCCCTTGACCCCGTGATTCTGGGGGCAGTAACGAGGTTGTTCCCTCCGTTCGTTCCCGGGTGGCATGCGGGTTGTGCGTGTGTGTAGTCGTGGGGTCAAGCCACGATCTGCTCACCCTGTGCGTTGAGTTGCTTGAGTGCCTCTTCGCACGGTCGGGTCCGTGCCCGTGCCCTCCATTAGGGGGGGTCGGGGGGGCTCGGTCCTCCCTGATCTGATGGTTGTGGGGGGCCTCAGCAGGGTACATTTGTCGAGCTTCTAGCTCCCGCTCAGCTCCTATTATGCATGAGACGCTGAGCGTGAGCTAGTGTGATACAGAACGTTAGGTTATGACTATAACCAAGTTCTGTTAACACTAGTGAACGCTCAGCATCTAGACGCCGCTGCGGCCCTTGATTTTTCATTGTGGTGAAATTTGTTGGGAAGGAGATGAGTGTGTGGCACCACCCCTGCTTATATAGGTAAGCGGATGGGGGTGTGGCCAGATGAATGCTGGCATTTAAAGGTACATTTTGAAATGTATTCAGTGTATATATGCTGAAGCGAGATATATGCATGAGACGCTGAGCGTTCACTAGTGTTAACATAACTTGGTTATAGTCATAACCTAACGTTATATTTCGTTATAGCTTTGCACTCTGCTCTATTGGAACTGTCCCTTTAATCAAATGCTATCATGAAAACTTTCAACCACATGCACGCTCCTCACCTGCCTGGCCACGCCCACATCCGCTCACACATAAGCGGGGCCATGGCCATACTACCAGCTCCTTCCCTACTTTCACCACCGTGAAGTCCATGTATAGCACCTCTTCAAGTTCAGTGCTTAAAGTAGTTAGTTTAGTTATAGGAGCTGTGTTGGCATTGTCTTTTGTTTTTCCCTCTCTCACTAATTTACGGGAGAAAGAAAAGATAATGTCGTCACCACCGGAGAGTCTAGAGGATTATTGTGACCTCCACCGGCGCTTCACATTCGGGGTTCCTCGGGGCGTAGTGGGGCTTTCCTGCTCCACGTTTGTGGCAGGCAGGTGAGCCTCAGCGGCGCCCAGAGGGGAGTGCCAGCGTTGCTCTCCGGCTGTGCAGCTGGATGCTATTGACGCGGGAGGCAGTCGGCTGGTCCGACAGCCTGGTCGGTGGTGTCTTGCCGCGAGGGCTCTCCGCCTCTGCTCGATCACGTCAATTGCCAGTGAGCGGCAGGGGCGGATGGTCTAAGCGGATGTGTCAGTTGTGCGGGGTCGGCTGCTCAGGCATATGGCCCCGCAGAACAGCCAGCTCCAAGCGAGGATTCCTCCATTACCTCTCCATCACGTCCGAGATACAGTAACTGGCTGTTAGCCTGTAGCTAACCATTAGCCGGTAGCTAAACCGTTGGCCTATGGCCAGCCGTTAGCTTGTAGCTAGCCGTTAGCCGGTAACGTCCTATGGACAATTGGGATTGCATGGAGGGGACGGGGAGTTCTTGTTTGATGCCCCATGAAGACAGAGGCTTTGTTTTCCTGGGAGCCCCGATTCCAAGTCCGGGTTCAAGTCCCGCCTCTGAGGAGGGATGCCCACTGCCATCCGCACTGGACGTTGGCCCCCACCTATCAAAAAGAAAGTGGGTTGGCCTCCCGGCGCAAGGGATGTGAGCTTGCATGTTTTTTATCCCCGAGCTTAAGGCAGCAGCGGCCCGCATAAACGGGGCTTCGCTGCCGATGCCACTGTATCTCTGGCAACGCCGTCCTGTGAGAGAGGCGGGCGTTGTCTACCTTTTTTCTTTGGGCTAAAGAAGAGGCAGTCGGCTATCTGGAGTGGCCAGGCCTGCATCGCTATTCCCCACCTTACGCAGCTCCAGTAGTAGCCGGTAGCTAACGGTGGGCCTGTAAGAGCTAGCCGTTAGCTTGCTGCTGGCCGTTAGCCTGAATGCAGTTGCTGGCCGTTAGCCGGTAGCTAACAGTGGGCCGGTAAGAGCTAGCCGTTAGCCGGTAGCTGGCCGTTGGTCGGTAGCTAACGGTGGGCCTGTAAGGGCTAGCCGTTAGCTTGCTGCTAACCGTCAGCCTGGGGTTAGCCGTTAGCTTGTTGCTAACCATTAGCGATAGCCGTGGGGAGGTAGCGGGCCCCGGACACTCTGATTCGGCGTCATCTCTGGCAGAGGATGTCGTCAGCCTGCACCACGGTCGGCCGCAGGATGTGGGCGAAACGCCGGAGCAGGACTCCAGCCGTCGCCACTACTGGCCCCAATCGTCCTGCGCCCAGGGGTCAGGTAGGACACGTTACCACTCAATGATTGAATCCGCTTTTTGGGACCGGCGCACCTTGGTTGCCCAACATCATAAAAACTGCGTTTTCTGTGATGTTTTGGATCGACATGCGTACCTACCCCCCTCTTAGGACTGGGGGCGGTGGCATGACAAGGGCAGGGGACTTGTCCTGGTCGCGCCGGACCGGATCAGTTTAACCCGTTGTCCACCGGGGCGCAGACAAGTTCTGGTGCCCCAAAGGACCCTGAGCTTTTCCGGGGGGGAAATGCCTGGGCGGGCCGGACGTCACAGGGGTTGATGTCATGAATGTGTGTGTCATATAGATGTCACTACGAGTTGCCCTTAACAGTGGTGTGCATTGGTCCATATTGTGTTGTACCTTTTTGCACAATGTTAGGTGGGTTGGTCCTTCTCCATTCGTTTTCACTCCTCCCTCCCTGCTAAGCCGGGGATGGGAGGGGGCTGTTGGGGAGGTTGCTTCTGTCAACTCCTCTATGCATCCCTGTGTAGGTCCCGGTCCTCCAGGCCCAGGTCGGGCCTTGCTCTCGTTGATAATATAATATGATGAAGGTTATCCTATAACCCTAGTTATATGAGTATAGCGAGCGCTCTGCTCTGACTCACTGAGGACCCCACGTGTCTTCCGTTTCGGCGGTGAAAGACTGGGGAAGGAGCTGGTAGTATGGCTATGGCCCCGCTTATGTGTGAGCGGATGTGGCCAGGCAGGTGAGGAGCGTGCATGTGGTTGAAAGTTTTCATGATAGCATATGATTAAAGGGACAGTTCCAATAGAGCAGAGCGCTCGCTATACTCATATAACTAGGGTTATAGGATGACCTTCGGTATATAGGATATACTGTATATATGTGGTAAATATACCCACACACCCACACACACATTAGACAAGCTCTCTTCATACCATGCAGTCCCATTCATCATGGTCTGTCCTTTGTGTTGCAAATGTTCTTGAGGTTGACTGCTCAAATCAATTTAGTGCTTTGTACTGAAATGAGTGTTTTAATTTCATGTTTCTAATAGAATGCCTGCCTCTTCGTTCACAGAAGCCTGCACAATCGCACACACACATACAGAGCACGTTGGGCAAAGTCTCCATCAAATCCAAATCAATCAGTCCTTGTTTACAGCAGTGACACCCAGGGCTCAGTGTACAGTAAATATCGGTACAACACTTCCTTTCATGACAAGATAAATGACAGCTCCAGTAGCCAATCAATTACATTCAGGCATGATTACCTCAAAGGTACAGAGGAGAGGACAGATTTGTATAGATACTGTATTTGACACAAAGGACCAAGGTTAATCTTATTTCTTATACTCAAAAGGTTTGATTGATTGATTGGTTGATTGATTGAAAACTTTATTAACAGATTGCAGAATGGGTACAGTACAGTACAGCTCAATACATACAATTGTTAAGGGGATGCAGACCAGAGAAAGACTTTCGTCTTGTTCAGGGTCCCCCATTTTCAATTCATCATAACATATATGACACACACGACATACAGATAGACAGTACTGCTACATCTATACATTTATGACATACCAGATTTGCAAATACAGTAGTTTGTGATACAAAAAGTGTCCAGAAAAGAATGTATATACATTTGACGTAGAAACTGTACATTGGAGGAGGTTGGGTAGGTGGGGTGGGTTTGGGTGGGTGGGGGGGGGGGGGGGGGGGGACTGTACATTGGAGGTGGGGGGGTTGGGTAGGGGGTGGGTGGGGTACACTGTACATTGGAATACTGACAAAGCCATACTTGTTAATTTACTGTACAACTGGGTTAGGACATTTGTAGGGGCCAGTTTCGAATTGCAGTCTCCCGTAGGTGTTCTTTGAGAGTGTTTTTGAAAGTGGGTAGCGATTCACATTCCTTTACAGCTTTGGGTAGGGCGTTCCACATTGATGTGGCATAATTGCTAAACGTGTTTAGTCCCTTGTTTGAGCCGAATCTGGGTTTAACATGATTTGTGGAGCTCCCTGGTGAGCCTTCTTAACCAGTGACGAGGTGTTGAGGGTCGAAGAGAGGTCCTCGGAGACTCCCAGGAATTTGAAGCTGGAGACACGCTAGGCCTCCGTCCTGTTGATATGTTAACCTTTGACAGTATACATTATCTTAAAGGTGCACTATGCAGTTTTGTGTGTGGGGGGTTGTTTACATGTTTACTATACATGGAATTATTACAATCATTCTATCTCATGTAATCAAGAACAAAATAATTTTGAGGCACTGTGAACCAACATTTGTAAACTAAATTGCAGGTCCTGCTTTTGTAAGCATTGAAAACAGTACTTTTTCAGGTAGCTTTCTAGCTTCAAACAGTGTTCCAGAGACTACATTTTCCTCTTTATTTGTTCATTCCGTTATAAAAAATTATATATATACTATATATACTTTAACATTTGTTCACTTCTCTGTCTCCCAAACCTACATAGAGCACCTTTGCAAATTAACTGCACCTAATCAGACATCTCATTTTGAAAATAACCTTCCCAGCCCTGTAGGCAACAGATGTGTGCAACGCAACAACATCCAACTGCATGACTGCAGTGGTGATCAGTTTGACATCAGAGCCATCTGAGAGTGGGGTCCGGGGACCCTGAGGAGTTAGATGGGGCCCCCCAAAAAAAATTAGGAATAGTTTAATTTCACTATTAATTCATTCACAAGCTGTTAGGCCAATGAGAGGATGTATGATTATGATACAGTTATGCAATGACAAAAGTCTTCTCAGATGAGGATCCCTGGGCTGGGCCTACACCTTTTCAAATGGATGTCCGTGGCCTAATGTGTATCTACTGGGAGGTCCTCGACATCAAAAGGTTTTGGGAACCTGTGAGATCTCTGGGCTAACATGAGTATTACAATGAGTCGTTTACGATTCATTGAAAATGGGGGGCACTGATGTAAACAAGACAAGTCTTTCTCTGGTCTGCATCCCCTTAACAATTGTGTGTATGGAGCCGTACTGTATTGTTGTACCCATTCTGCAATCTGTTAATAAAGTTTTCAATCAATCAATCAATCAATCAATCAATCAATCAATCAAAGTCGTGGGGCCGAGTAGCTAAATACAGCACATGGCTCAGCTGATGCGTTGCCCAACAGCCCCACCCAGTGGTACAATAATATCAGTGTTACATCTTTAGTATCAACCTAGATTATACACAATTTATTCCACAATATTGCATCAAATTACCAGTATATCAATGTAGCAACGTGTATCAACTTGCTTTACAAAATAGTCCAATATGATTTTTTAATTTAATTTAATTGTTTTATTTACAGAACCATTTAAACTGAAGTCATATGTTGGTTATAGAATATACAGTAAAATAAAGCCCCTTCCAAAACAGACTGATTTACAGTATTAGCAAGCATTATCCTATTTCTATTGGCTCCCTGCAGGTGCTACTCACCCAGTGGTGCCTCAGGAAGTCCCACCCACACAACATCCTGTTCTCCCTACTGCCCGGCGTTAGGAGTCTTAAAACACCAGTAGACTGAAGAATAGCTTTTTACCCCAGGCCATAAAACTATAGACGATTCAGGCGAAAGGCGATTCAGAGGGTCATAAACTCGGCACAGAGAATCATCGGCTGCCCCCTCCCCTCCCTGAAGGACTTACACAACTCCCGCTGCCTCAACAGAGCAAAAAAACATTACAAAGGACAGCTCACATCCTGGCTTCCACCTGTTCGACCTGTTGCCATCGGGCAGGCGTTACAGATGCATCAGAGCCAGAACAAACAGGCTCAGAGACCGTTTCTTCCCCAGAGCATCACCACCCTGAACTCTAACATGCACTAATAATTCACCTTTCCCCCTCCTCCCACACTGTGCAATATCCACAGTGCAATACCCACCCACTACCGTCTGACACTGTGATTGTTATTTGTGTATTGCTATTGTGTATATTGTACGGGACTGTAACATTGTCTTATTGTATAGCATTTAATATTTCTGTATAGGATTTTATGTTTCTCTTGTATTACTGCACCTTAAGCTTGAGTCTCAAATCTCGTTGTATGCAAATATGACAATAAAGTACAATCTAATCTATAGAACAAATAACAAACACAAATCTAACTCCTGTGCAATATTCACTGCCCTGAATATATATGCACACACACACATTTGCCTTAAAGGGGAACTATTTTACTATTTCTTTCACTATTTGGGCACTTTTACACAATTACTGTAAGTCTATGGAACACCTCTGTAATTTGTATTTTAATTTTTTATTCATTGTTTTGTATTTCTAATCAAGTCCTCAAAAACAGCATTTTTCTACCTCAAGATCTTAAGCCGTTTTGAGCCTGGGCACCAACCACAATGGTAAACCACTGCCTCGCGGCCTCGTCTGAACATTATCATGCAGTGGTGTCTCTCTGACATCACAAATCAGCACATTTTCAGATGACTCAGTTCAGTGAGGGTGAATATTGTGAGAGGAGAATTGGAAGAATGCGCCAATATAAGAATTAGACATAGATCATATTAAAGGTGTCATGCAGTGCTATTCCTAGCACTATTTGGGCAACTTTACACACTTCCTGTGAGTCTATGTAACACATGTGTAATTTTTATTCCAAAAATAATCATTGTTTTATATTTCTAATCTTGTACTCAAAACCAGCATTTTTCAGCCTCATGAAATCAGGCTATTATTTGGCTTGGCTCCACCCACACTTTGAGTGACAGCCACCCACCAAATAGCTCCGCCCATCTCCCCGTCATTCCATCCAGGTAGAGGTCTGAGGTCTTAGGTTTCAGGTTTTTATTTCGACACGCAAAAACATATACCGATTTTACTAACTAATACAACATGGCTGTACATTATGTTTGGGATCCAGAGAGCGACCCACAGTTTGATCCCGAAGAAGAAGAAGAAGGCGATTTGCTACAGCGAGGCTTACATTACATCGTTTCCGATTGGTAAGTTGATTAATTGCACTATTAGTTACTTACTGTTATATAATAGTTGTGTACTTCTGTCGCACGCGGCCCGTCGAAAACACACACTCACTAACGTTAGATTGTACTGACACTAACCCCCAAACAACAGCGATCGAGGCTTACGTTACATCGTTTCCGATTGGTAAGTTGATTAATTGCACTATTAGTTACTTACTGTTATATAATAGTTGTGTACTTCTGTCGCGCGCGGCCCGTCGAAAACACACACTCACTAACGTTAGATTGTACTGACACTAACCCCCAAACAACAGCGATCGAGGCTTACGTTACATCGTTTCCGATTGGTAAGTTGATTAATTGCACTATTAGTTACTTACTGTTATATAATAGTTGTGTACTTCTGTCGCGCGCGGCCCGTCGAAAACACACACTCTGTCCCGATGAGAGTCTCTGCTCGGAGACTGTTGCTTCTGTGAACAGTGTGACTGAAAGATAAAGATGATTGACTGTTGCTTCTGTGAACAGTGTGACTGAAAGATAAAGATGACTGACTGTTGCTTCTGTGAACAGTGTGACTGAAAGATAAAGATGATTGACTGTTGCTTCTGTGAACAGTGTGACTGAAAGATAAAGATGACTGACTGTTGCTTCTGTGAACAGTGTGACTGAAAGATAAAGATGATTGACTGTTGCTTCTGTGAACAGTGTGACTGAAAGATAAAGATGATTGACTGTTGCTTCTGTGAACAGTGTGACTGAAAGATAAAGATGACTGACTGTTGCTTCTGTGAACAGTGTGACTGAAAGATAAAGATGATTGACTGTTGCTTCTGTGAACAGTGTGACTGATTGTACTGACTGACACTAACTGTACTTGACGATTGAAATTGGGGGACCCTGATGTAAACAAGACGAAAGTCTTTCTCTGGCCTCCATTGATTGATAATTTCATTCACCCTCAAATCTACTAGGTGCACGTGCGGAAATTGTGAACGGATGCCAACAGAGACTGAGAATGTATGCTGCATGGAAGTTCCACAGGTAAAGTAGTAACACAAACTTGCATCTTGGTAGCACTGAAAACCATGCATATGGCTAACGATTTAATTTTCTATATATATAGGTCAGACGTCGAATTAACCAGGAACCAACTGGACTACTGTGCATGGTTGATCATCCGGGATTGGATCCAGTGTGCTTCAACCCCTATACCATCCAAATGGCAACTAATATCTACAAGGCAGATTTTGGCCGGATACCAGAAAGCGGAATCAATAAGTAAATAATATTTATTACAGATTTATATATTTTTTTACAGGTGTTTCTCCATCTTGCATCTCTCAGACTATACTAATCTTTCTTGCAAACACAATCTAATCCTTATTGCACATCACATATAATCAATGCTTGCTACTGTCCAATGACATGACATGACAAATGGTTATTTCCCAGCTTTTTTTTTTATTTTATTTGTGCATAAATATAATACTTGATTTTCTTCAGCCGTTTCAGATATATCGCGTACAGATGCTTTGTCGCGTGGTGCTTCGGCTACTTAGGCCGCAGAGTGAGGGTAGTAATCCCATCCTGTGTCGTGGTTCGAATCCGCACAGAATTTCCGGATGTTGATGGTGTCTATACTGGCTTCAGACCGGTACAGGATTGAATCGTGACACATAGCCGGCTACCGCTTCTTCCATGGAAGGCCTGTCGAACTGTGCGCACAAAGGTTCTGGGATGGCAATCGCCTCTACCACCTGGATATATTGTTGGGGGTCACGAACGACGGAGTCAAACAGGAGCGCCATCAGCTGGTTGACATAGTCTGTAAATGAGAAATTGTTATTTGTTTTGTCATGTTAAAAAGGTTATTATTTATTCAATTTATTGTATTCCACTGTAAGTGGAAATATTTTTCTATTTATATAGGTCATGTGTGTGCAATAATAAATGTTGATATTTTTACTTACTGAATGTCGCTGGGATTTTCCTTGGTTTTATTGTGTGTCCACCTTTTTTGGCCTTTGGAAAACTCATCTTGTACGCCGGCTCTCCAGAAGCGTTTATGGCTTGCTGGCGATTTGAGTTTTCATTGAAATGCATGGCAGCTAGGTATAGTCTGAAAGGAAAATTTCAATAAGCACAAGCAATATATTTGTAGTTGATCTGAGGTTATCTAATGCAACATAATGAGTTATTTGACAAATCAGGAGTCCATAATTAGTCATTTGTACACAATATAAAATACCTGCAAAGCATTCCTATGTACGAAAAAACCACGTTTTTTGGGGCAAAACGTAAAATCACACTGTGATAGGACTCCAATGAAGACGTTTGATGGTGTGGACTCAATTTGGCGACATCTTTGATGATCCTTGTGTTTAGCAAAACCTTCTCGAGCTGGTGGGCCGGTTTTGAGTCTAAAGTAAAAAAGAAATTGCATTCAGATATTTCATTAGAGTATATTACAGTAGATTAGAATTATTCAAGCAAGTATACATTTGAAAATCACACCAATCTAGAATGAGGACATAAATAAATATTTTGAGTATATATTCATGATGAAAGACAGACAGACATACCAGGTTTAACCCACTTGCTACTATCTCTTGATACACGGTCAGCATGAAGACAACGCGGATAGAGTGGTTCTTCGTCGTGTTCATGTACATTCATCATGTGATTGAGACATGACTTCCACCTAGCAACCCTCTCATCGGCAGACTTCGACGTGGCAGCTGTCCAGTAGAGGTGGTTTGAAATGTGCAGGCGCCACTTTTTTATGACCTTGCAGTCTTTCGCCTGTGCAATTTTGTCAAGCTTCTTAGACAGACCTTGAATTACATAACATAACATAACATTACATAACAGTCGTATGACATACATGACATACAGATAGACAGTACTGCTACATCTACATTTTTTGACATACCAGATTTGCAATTACAGTACTGGTTGGGTGGGTGGGGGGGGGGGGGGGGTTGGTAGGAGGGGTGGAATTGAATGTGGGATGCGTTTCGACATACCTTTGGCCACGTGCCACACATCGTAGAAGTGTTTGATGTCGTGATCTCTCAGGTACTTTTGGATCTGCGGGTGACGGTCTGTGACAATACAGTCCAAGGTCACGGATTTGGCGTCCAGAAGAGCGAGGCTTCTCCTCAAGCCCTCCAGTTCCATATGGTAGCTGCCTCCCACCTCATTGCTCTGGAACAAGGAAGGGAATAGCCTTTTCACACATGGTCACCACACTAGAGCTAGCATTGTGACCTGTGTAACACCAACATGGTCACCACACTAGAGCTAGCATTGTGACCTGGTGTAACACCAACATGGTCACCACACTAGAGCTAGCATTGTGACCTGGTGTAACAGCAACATGGTCACCACACTAGAGCTAGCATTGTGACCTGTGTAACACCAACATGGTCACCACACTAGAGCTAGCATTGTGACCTGGTGTAACACCAACATGGTCACCACACTAGAGCTAGCATTGTGACCTGGTGTAACAGCAACATGGTCACCACACTAGAGCTAGCATTGTGACCTGTGTAACACCAACATGGTCACCACACTAGAGCTAGCATTGTGACCTGGTGTAACAGCAACATGGTCACCACACTAGAGCTAGCATTGTGACCTGTGTAACACCAACATGGTCACCACACTAGAGCTAGCATTGTGACCTGGTGTAACAGCAACATGGTCACCACACTAGAGCTAGCATTGTGACCTGTGTAACACCAACATGGTCACCACACTAGAGCTAGCATTGTGACCTGGTGTAACACCAACATGGTCACCACACTAGAGCTAGCATTGTGACCTGGTGTAACAGCAACATGGTCACCACACTAGAGCTAGCATTGTGACCTGTGTAACACCAACATGGTCACCACACTAGAGCTAGCATTGTGACCTGGTGTAACACCAACATGGTCACCACACTAGAGCTAGCATTGTGACCTGGTGTAACAGCAACATGGTCACCACACTAGAGCTAGCATTGTGACCTGTGTAACACCAACATGGTCACCACACTAGAGCTAGCATTGTGACCTGTGTAACAACAACATGGTCACCACAATAGAGCTAGCATTGTGACCTGTGTAACACCAACATGGTCACCACACTAGAGCTAGCATTGTGACCTGTGTAACAACAACATGGTCACCACTAGAGCTAGCATTGTGACCTGTGTAACGCCAACATGGGTCACCACACTAGAGCTAAATTTGATTTGCAAATACAGTACTGTTTGTGATACTGAAGGAGTCAAGAAAAGGGAGTATATACATTTGACTGTATATACTGTATATATACTGTATATTGACAACCATACTGGGTAATTTACATTGGAGGTGGGGGGGGGGGGGACACTATACAAACAATCCACATTCCTTTACAGCTTTGGGTGAAAGCGGTGGGTGAAGGGGGCCAATCTAAACAATTCTGGGTCACATTATTACACATTATTACATTACATCACACTGAGTTACAAACCTACCTTGACTCTTGACATGCGAACGAAGTGTTTTCATAGAAAGCTGTGTACCAACAGAACGAATCTTTGGGTTGTCTGTCTGGCAACTGAAGTCCCTTGAAGCAGGAGAAAGGCGTACATTGCCGCTGGAACTTGTGGTGGCCTAAGAGTTACCAAATCGTAAATCAATTACAATATAATACAAGCCACTAAATATAACGTTACCTTGTTTACCTCTCACTAGTTGTGTTCTTTTATTTAGAAGTTATGACTAGCTTGCTTCAATAGTTTTCTATAACGTTACTTTATAAAGAGCAGCAGTTACTATAACGTTAGATGGTATTTATGATAACATATCTCACACGACATATCTACTTACTATTTCTTGTGTCGGGTCGCGTATTGAAGGCACAGCTCTTTTGGTTAGCACCAACATGGAGACCACTCCAGCATCAAAAATACCTTGATTGGTGACGTCGTCGGCGGAGAAATGTGCAGTACAAACCCGAGTATTAGACGTTGCAACGGAACTTGGAGGGTCACCAAAAAGGAACTTGTTCCATTGTTGGCGAAGTTCGGCATCAACGGGGAAACTGTGCAAAGACTTCTCGGTAGCTCTGCAACCAGGAACATTACATCTGCGGGGTTTGCTGCTCATCGTGAAATTGAGGCGAGTGACGGCAATTTCTGTTTCCAGGTTGTATCGGCTCCAGGTACCAAGAATGGAGGCGGGCATTAGGTAAAACCACACAGCCAATCACATCACCTTGCGCTATAAACAGCGCCCCGTGACGTTGCCCAGCTCGTCAAATCAACATGACCTGATTTACTAGAGGCAAATAGGGGATGGGCTGTAGCTGAGGAATTCGTCAATATAGTATTTAGGCCCAAAAACACATTGATACGAACTCCTATTACTATAATACAATGCTAGAGACTGAAAAATGACATTTATAACGCATAGCCCCTTTAATATAAGTTCACATAGCTAGGAAACAATGCTAAACACTCAAAAAGGCCATTTATAAGATAGTTCCCCTTTAAATGTAGATATCTTTCCAAATCTAGGCTATATATATATATTGTTTGTTGCTTCTTATATTTGTATATATGTCTTTTTATATTTACTATTTCATTTTTAAATGGAGCCTCCCAGCAAAGGTATTGCACACAATTCTACTTGTATAACCGGAGTGACAATAAACATCTTGAATCTATATATTTACATATTCATGAGTCTATTATTAACCTTAGAAGGTTAATAGATAACAGATAGTGTCTTTATCTCTACTATAGTGACTAATAACTCTTCAAAAACCCATTATTCATAGTTGTCAAAATGACTTCACTTGCTCCACAATGTAAACCAACATTTTTTAAAACATGTAAATATTTCCAAGTCGTATTGACAAGGCGATGGCGTTCGGGTGTGCTAGTGTGGTCAGAAAGTCGGGCGGTGGTAGACTTGGAAATTGCAACTTTACAAGTTGACAAGGACTTACCGATTGCACTCTGAGCCCCAAAAGCTTTGAATGGCCTCAATGGCATTTTCACGTTTCATGGCTCTATCTTGATAGAGCTGTCAACTCAGTCATATGCACAGCAAAAGCTGATACTTCCTACCTGCAAGCCTATGTCAACACATTTTCAGAAGCCTGCATTGTCACTTGAGGCATCATCATTTATTGTGCAAATCACGTTGTTGTTGATTTTCAAAATTGCCACAGTAACAGAATGATGGGGATTACTCTCGAAATAAAGTATTACCATTTTTTTTTTACATTTCACAGATTTACATTTAGTCATTTAGCTGACGCTTTTATCCAAAGCGACTTACAAGTTCTGTACGACAAGTCATCAGGAAGGGTACAACTCTATCAGCTGAGTAACAATGTTCATCAAAGTGTTGCGTGTTACAGTGTAGGTTAGTTTATTAGGACAAGTGCATGACAGTAAGAGTAGTTAGGGTTAGAGTTTTTTTTATTATTATTTCAGATAAACAGATGCAATAGGTTACATTTATAACATGGCTTAAAGGGGGCATATTGTAGGAATGAATAAACTGTGGAATTGTTTGAGCAGCTAGATTTAACAACTGTAACCTAGGGTAATTGGTGTGTTGTTACAGGCAGTGTCAGATTACATGTCAACTGTACTCTTCATTGGGACTCCTGGTGGAGGAGGGCTGGCACCTTCTGCCAATCAGTCTCATATTGTGACGGTTCAGTGTGTGCGAGCAAATATTCTTCAAAATCATCCAGGAACCCAATGTTGTTTCTGTTAGAAATACAGAGTGAACGAGTGTTGGACACGGATCAGTACTATATATTACACATCTTATTGATGATTGCAAAAAAAAAGTATTACTATGAAACCTGAGCCCCCTACGACTTCTCAATGGAAACAGAAAGTTAAACATGTACATATGATGGAACACATGACAGCCCAGCTACAGCTGAAGATGCCTCTCTTTGAGAAGAGATGGAGGTCAATTACTAGCTATCTTGGGTAGGCTTAGGGACACACTGCTTTGAGACAGGATGGAGGGAAATGTACAAGTGTGTATTATGGGTATGTATATACAGAGAGGGAAATGTGTAGGTATATTTGAGTAGGCAGGAATGTTTTGGAGGAGGGACCCAATCAAGGTTAGTTATTTGTAAATGTTTACTTTATTTTATTTATTTTTATATTTATATATATATTTATATATATTATATTTATTTTTCCGTCTGTATGGTCATTTTTACTGTACTGTACTGTCATTGTATTGCTGTTGGCAATAAAGTTCAAAAAAAATAAAAAAAATCATCCAGGAAATACTTCCATTAACTTAATTTGGTTGAATATCAAGTCGGAGAACTGCATTATTCTCACCCTGAGACATAACACTTCTTATTTAAATGGCTCCTTTCAATATAGTTTTCCACCCCAGGACATGTTGACACTGGCTATATGTTACTCTCATAGTCCACACTCTTGTGTGAGCCGGGCTCCAACAGAGACACACGTACCTCATCCCCCTCAACCCCCTCTGCAGCGTTCTCCTCCTCTTCCTCACATACACACTCGGACGCTGGGTGTACCGACACATCAATATCAATAACACATCCACCACCACCATCTGTACATAACGGCAGGACATCGCAGGCCTCATCTCCTCCCTCTTTCTCCCCATGGAAACCTGACGGGCCTGTAGCCGGCATCCGCCCAATGGGCTGTTCTTCCAGGCCGGGTCCCGATTCTGAATGACATTGTTCCTCCATAAAGGTTCGGCAGGTCATTATAAGCGGAGGCAGCGGGACGCTTCGTGCCAGCTCCTCCATGTGACGGGCAAACTCCTTGGTCTTGAACTGCGTGACTTTGGCCAGTTCCTGTGTCTTGGCTGAGGTGATGATGGGTATGTACTTGGCGATCTCCAGCGCCTTCTGGAGCTTCTCGGCGCCCTCGGTACGGAAGAAGTCGTTGATGGCCCTCTCCGTCTTCTTGAGGTGGCTGCCAACCATGCACAGGCGCGTGACGTTAAGGATCATGATGATGATGAAGGTCACCAGGCAGACGCCAACATAGTACAAGCCGAGGCCACTGTAGGTGTAGGCAACCCGTACGGTGATGGTGTAGTTGGCTGTGGTCCCGTTGGGGCCGGACGCGATGCAGGTGTAGCGGCCTCTGTCCTCGAAGGAGACCAAGGTGATGTTCAAGGCGCCCTCGTCCTGAATCAGCCACTTCCCACCTTGAGGGAGGAAGAACAAATGGAACGGCATGATTCACTTGTAGAAAAAAATACAGGAAAATCTGATAGCTATAAAGCATGACTGTGCTTGGGGACATTAAGGTAGGCAAATATACTGGTATACTGACAAAGAAACACATATTCATTGTTTCAACCTGGAACATTTAATTTGTATGCATGCAATAAAGAACCTTGGAACATGGATAACTAGATGCTGACTCACTTTGGAATAATTTCAGTTTGAAAAAGATCTTGACACTTTGTGACACAATGTGATGATCAGAAGTGGGTGGTCTTTCTTGCAGGTTATTGTATTATATAAATGTGTATATGTTTATTTTTATAACCTTACATTGAAACGGCATTAGGAATATTGATTGGATTTAGATAGTCATTGAACTGTCTTATTTGTCATAATAGAACACTTTTTTTTTAATCTACTTTTTCTCCCCATTTTCTATTTTTCTCCCATCCCAATTTCGTATTATCCAATTCTACCCTCCCCTGTCTCGAACGTTGTTAGACCATGCCTCCCACTGATCGGCTGCAATGTGGACGAAGCCTTGCATCACGTGTCCCCTCCGCCTGAATGCCTTCTAGAAACAGAACTGCATTTCCGCGTCTCTGATTGGCCAGGTCATTTCTGGTCATGTGACATGTACGCCCAATCGTGGGACCGCAAGTTTCTACAATGGTTAGGCTTAGGCGCTCGTTCGAAGTTGGTTAAGGTTAGAGTTTCTCTTAGAGCATGGCGATAGAACGCCTGCCCTGATTCCGACGGTTAAGCTTAGGCACTCTTTCGAAGTTGGTTAAGGTTAGAGTTTGTCTTAGAGCATGGCGATAGAACGCCAGGTAGTTTGCAGGCTGTTAGACCCGGAAATAGGCGCAGAACTTGCTGCCCCACGATTGGCGCACATGTCACACGATTGGCATACACACGTCCCCTCCGGTACACGACGAGGCAGCCGTCGCATCTTTTCACCTGTACAGCGCGATCTCTCAGCGGCGAGGAGTAACGCGTGGGAGGCTCACGCTTCCCCCATTGCTTCCCGATTCTGCTGTACAGGCGCACCAACCGACCTGTAGGAGTCGCTGTCCACAACGTCCGATCCCCACCCACCGGCTTTCCCACCCCCTAATACTGCCAATTGTATTAGTATGAACGACCAGCCAAGCCGGAAGCCACGCCGAGAGCTGGGCTCGAACCCAGCATCTCCTGCGTTAGTGGCGAGCGCCTTGCCCACTGCGCCACTTAGCCGCCCCATAATAGAACATTCTAGAACATTTGTGATGTCACAGTATGATGTCATAATCAAACATTCTAGAACATGTGTGATGTCACAGTGTGATGTCATAACCAAACATTCTAGAATGTTTGTGTATCTATATATATTCAACAATTCTCTGAGGTGCGCTAGGTGTGGTGGGGAACATGAATATGGGAAGTGTAGAGAGGGAGTGAAGCCGATGTGCTGTAGTTGTGGTGGGGAGCATAGTGTAGCGTTTAGGGGGTGTGAGGTGATGAAGAAGGAGGTCGCGGATTGGAGAGTGAGAAGGGAGGGTAAGTTGTCGTATGCTGAGGCGGTTAGCAGGGTAGGACAGGGCAGCCAAGAAAGGGTGCAGGGGGTTGAAGGAGGGCATTTGGCAGAGGGTAGAGCAGGTGGAAAGAGAGAGGGGAAGGGAGGAGAAATTAGGTATTGTGGCCTTCGTGGCAGGGGTAGTTACTGGTATGGCAGAGGCTAAGGGTAAAACAGCGATGGTGAAGATGATTGTTAGGATAGCGGTTCAACATCTGGGATTGGAAGGTCTGGACTGGGAGGTGGTGCTTAGGGAATTGGCTGAGGGGGCTGCGAGGGACAAAGCAGCCCAGAAAAAGATTGCAGGGGGCAAGGAGGGTCCCGCGGAGGGGGGCTCAGGCAGGAAGTAGCAGCGTTAGCTGCACTCCAATGGACAATGTAGTTGATGACGGGGTCCAGTAGAAGAAGAAGAAGAAGGTGAAGTAGAAGAAGACGAAGAGCCCATACAAAGAATTGCGGAGGGCAGTAATACGCCACGATGCGTCTACACTGCCGGAAATTCAAATAAGAAGAAGAAGAAGAAGCACTCAGTGTGCATCTTGAAACAGTGCTGAGCTCTTCTGAGAGAATTGTTGAATATATACTTCTGATGAGAAGTCGGAACACCCGACTTTTACAGCCGTAAAATAATGTGAATCCCTACCCAGTACCCACCTTCAAAACCGCCCTCAAAGAGCACCTACGGGAGGCTGCAATTCGAAACTGGCCCCCGTAAATGTCCAAAAAAAAAACCACCCGCCCAACCCCCTCCTACTGTACAGTTTCCTCCCCCTCTATTGTATATAGTTTATGTTAGGATCTCTGTTAAACAGTACTGTATATTTGTACATCTTGTATGTCATAAATGTAACAGTACTGTATGTCATGTATGTCAAAAATGTCATGATATATATCTGTATGTTGTGTATGTCATAAATGTCAATTAATTGAAAATGGGGGACCCTGATGTAAACAAGACAAAAGTCTTTCTCTGGTCTGCATCCCCTTAACAATTGTGTATTGAGCCATACTGTATTGTACCCATTCTGCAATCTGTTAATACGATTTTCAATCAATCATATTAAACTGTGGCTACACATTTTGTTGACAAATCGATCAGATATCAGGTCACCCTTCTTTCTTTTTTTTTTGTTTACCTCCAACCTCTTCATCCAAGACATCCCCTTTGGAGTTGTACCACTGGATATCAGTGTGGACGCCGGTCACATTGCACTCAATCAATGTGCTGTCTCCTTCTTTCACTACAATGTCCATGAAATTAGGTAGACTAGCCAGACGCTCCACGGATACCTCCTCTGTGATGACCTCCTCTGCTAGGCCAAACACCACCAGGAATATTGTGACTATGACGTACACATTGTTTTGTAATAGGTTTGTCAATGGGTGTTTCTTTGGCAGCATGTTGTAGATCAGTTTCAGGCTAGTGAACTTGAACCTGTAAAACAGGAATGACACAAAACAGACAGGTGTTAAATGGCTCTAAGCACACGATTTTCAGAAACGGGCAACATATTTCAGCCTCTAGTCATTTGAACACGTCATCAACATTGAGAAAGCACCGATATTTACATGGTTGCCTGGAAACCACACACACAAGTAAAAAATAAAAAATAAATAAGCAAATGGTCTCATCAAACTGCAAATCAAACCAGCGCATTTAAACAGAAATACCCACCTGTTGCTCAGACAGCTCAGATCAGTCACTGTGAGACCAGCCAAATATCAGCAGTGGCTTCACTACAAACTGCTAAAACACACAGTCAACAAAAAATATTTCCACCGTATGTATGAAAATTAATTACCGAAAAATCGTCGGTAGTTGCCGAGCTCTGTTGTTGCTCCGACTAGTTGTATGTATCTGTGCACTTCCGTGTTCATTTGATCATGGGCGTGGCTCGCCGTCAGCGTGATTATTTTTCCGTAGCCTATGTGTGCGCTCTCTGATTGGCTAGCCGCGTACAGCGAAGACCCTCTCTGATTGGTTTAGCGCCGAAGGGTCTCTTCCGCCTTGTACATTCTCTGCTTCAAAGTGGTTATGAAAAAAATCACGCCTCCCGTGTTTAAAAAGAACGCAAACAATTATTTGGTTTCTAATGATAGCCAACGTTAGCTAGCTTGCTACTTTTCATGGTGGTATTTAAAATGTTATCCGTGTGTTTCACTGGCTGGCCCGCCTGTTTTATTTGATTATAAGCGCATCAATAAATAACGTGGTTTAATTTAATATCCAGTAGGTGGCAGCATGGTACAGTATGTCCTGTGTAGACTACCCAAACCAGCCGAAGAAGTAGCACCTTAATCAAAACAAATGTGACGTGGCTAACCGTGTAAGACAGAAGAAAGTCGAACAAATTCAACTATTTACCAGATGCGTAAAGGTTTGTAAACATTGACGACTGCCAAATCAGTTGGTGTAACGATAATATTTTCCTGTCACCTTTTTAAGAAAACGTTTTTGAGAGAAATCGAAGGCACAGCCGGCAAGATGAGATGTAATGGCAACTGCTACGTTAGCCTTAGCTTGTGACGTTAGCATGACTGAAAGCAAGTCAAAAGTGTGCTAGTCAAAGTGTAAAGTCCACTGTGGTTATTGAATTGCATTAACGTTGTGCTTGCGTAGTAACAATGGCAGCAAATAAGCTATAAATGGTGGTAACTGTCTGTACTGGATTAGTAAAACGTCAACGTTACTATTATAATCTTAGGATAATGCTATAATAAGAAGATAACGTTTTCCTTAAAGCTGTTGTTGGACCATGCCATGCCATGCATGTTAACGTGGCCGCATTGATTAAAGGTAGATGTACTATTCTGTTGCAATCTACACACTCTGCCAACTGCAGTGAACACACCATGTACATTTGGCTTAGGCTACCTATGTATTGGGATAACAAAGTAGACTGACTGGTACAGGTTAGACAGTACAACACACACAGTTAGACAAACTCTACTCCAATGTCAATACATTTGTGTTAACAGCCCTAAGGGCATGAACCTTTAAGGACACTTATAAATACAACAGGCACCATTGCTGCTAGCCCCTTTTGTGACTGCGATAGTCATGAAAGGGGCTACATTGCTGCCATAAATGTCAGGATGAAACAGTACTGTATGTATGTCATGAATGGCTTGATGAATTGAAAATGGGGGACCCTGATGTAAACAAGACAAAAGTATTTTTCTGGTCTGCATCCCCAATTGTTTGTTTGTATTGAGCAGTACTGTATTGTACCCAACCCATTCTGCAATCTGATAATAAAGTTTTCAAACAATCAATCAATCAATCAAAACAACAATCAGAATATCAATGCGGGGAGACACTAGGATTCGCCTGTTCGAATCCAGCTCCCGGCGTTGCTATCAGCTTGGCTGGCCCCTCACACTGATACAATTGGCCGTATCAGAGGGTGGGAAAGCTGAAGGGTGGGTCCTGGGCGTTGTGGACAGCGACCCCTACAGTTCGGTCGGGGCGCCTGCTCAGCGAGGGCTGGAACTGAGGAGAGATAGTGTGGCCTCCCACACGCTACACTCTCCCCGGTGAGAGCCTGCACGGCCAGGTTGGCCTGCCCCAGGCTGCACATGCGTCGGAGGAAAGCATGTGACAGTCTCCGGTCTCCCGGACCAACAGTAGGGGAAAGTATGCAACAACCAGGAAGGGTGGGATGGGTAGAGAAAATCGGGAAAAAAGGAGGGGAAGAAAGATAAAAAAAAAATCAATGCGGTGTACAGGGTGAGAAATGTAGTGCAGGTTTGCCAATAACACTTGCCACAATGGAATCAACACATGTAGTTTTGTCTTGGAGTGGGAGGAGGCACAACATGTTATATTGTTATGGAGGTTGTGAGAATGCTTTCTATAATGGAATTATACAAGGATTGGTCGTCACACTTTTGCAACTACCGTAAGCCTGGTCAAACTACAGGGTTGTTGGTCAAACTATGGGGGTGGAATTTCGGGAGGCGGTAGTTTACTGCCCAATTACCAAGATAAACGTCTCTAGTAGTTTCTGAGGGTAACTCTGAGATGTCATGTCATTATTGACATCACTGTGATCACTGGAGTTCATAGTTTTTCCACTGCATCAGTGTCCCCTAGGCATGTCGGACAGTGAGCCCGCCACAGACCCCGCCGGGCGACCAGAGGTGGAGGGGGAGGAGGCTCCTGCCCCGGCGACGCCCGACAGCTCCTCGCCACGCACTCCTGATGACATCTCCACAGATGTGGCCCCGACGCGGAAAGCCAGGCGGAGACCAGAGGCTAAGCCTCCAGTTGAAATCGTGGAGACTCAGGAGTCACCTAAAGTAGAGGAGCAACCGGCCAAGGTAAGATGAGATTCTGGAAGAAGAAGGTATTTTACTTAAAGTGGTTGAAATTAGGGGTGCACGATATTGAATTTTTGACCCCGATATCGATACAGATAACTTTCTGCTCCTCAAGGTCGATACCGATACCAATAACCGATATATATATATATATTTATTGTATTATAATTCTTTTTTTTGTATGTATATTCCTGTAGTTTTGACCTAACCAGATTTATCATGACATAAGCGTTACTACTATGAACAAAACAAAGCCAAGAGAACCGTTTTGACTCTTCAAATAAAGTGACTATATTTATTTTTCCAAATAAATATAATTTGAGTCAATCACAAAATTCACAATCCGTCAATGTCATTAACAATGTTTTTCCCTGAACAATGAGTGAACTAAAAACCAACAGGTATTGTGCTTTGTCAGTAGGGATGGGTATCGTTCACATTTGAACCGATACGGTACCGGTACCTGTGAATCGATACCGGTACCCAACGGTACCTTTTTTCTGTACTTTAGTCTCAAAAAATGTAATCTACCTACCTCAGTTGTGAGAGAAAAAAAATCCAAACTTCAAATAACCACATTTTCGACCGTTTTCGGCTTGCCATTGCCCCGACTGCTTTGTTGTTGAATCAAGTCAAATCCTAAGTAAGCATATATTGTGCCTGTGAACGTTGACATGAAAAGAAAAAAGTTTAAAAGCTTTAAAAAAAAAGTGTAAAAAAAATATATAATATTATCGGAGCTATCAATACTTGTATCGGGTTTATCGGGATGACGTCATAATTGCTGATATCGGCCCGATAATTATCGTGCATCCCTAGTTGAAATGTGACTTTTCACATATCCCTCCTAGCTCAACATACACACACACACAGTCTCCCTCACATAATGCATTTCATCAGGTCAGAGCAGTAGTGGGAGGGTTTGGTGGGCACCGTAGACAATGTAATACCAGCCACCCTTCAGTCATCAGCTGAGCTTATAGCTGGAATACACCCTCCTGTTTTCGCCTTTCGGTGGCTGGTCAGCCTCTTTGCTTCTGGGCCATCCTGCGTCTCCCAGTCTCCCAATGGACACGCATAGTAGGGCTAACCCGAGACATAGAGCCTGAAAAGGTTCTTTTGATCTCTGTCAGCAAATACAAGATAATGAGGTGACTATTCTCTGATGAGTGGATTTCACATTTTCAAATGAACAAATCATATCCTACTAGTGCTACTGAGGCACATGTGGGGTCAATGAGGTGCTGTGCATTCCTCGATAGGAGAGCGACAAACAACAAAGTTCAGACATAGACTTAACCCCCCCCCCCCCCAGACACACCCGCACAAACCGCCTCGGCCAGTCCTTCGTGCCAGTACCCATCAGGCTCCACAACCGTGGGTATGGGCTAGTGCCAATAGTTGGAGCCTGGAGGCTGAAGAACTGTTAGGACTCTTAATACTACTGCACACAGACTCTGGTGCAGTGTGCTACTACTATATGTACCATGTAATACTATTATCATTATTATTACCGACTAAATTCTGACATTCCAATTATTATGTTCTTCTACTCTATTATTATCTTTCCTGCCTGTACCCCCCCCCCCCCTGCCCCCTCCACAGTGCTGCTATGACACCTGCATTTGCCCAAGGGGCAGAAAGGAAGACTTGAGTTGACTTAACTAACTTCTGTTTTCAAACCTTTCAAGCCACAAGCCACAGGGTATAAGGCCTAGAGGCTAGACCAGCATGAGATCTTTGGTTTTGATACTGATCGTTTCGATGTTTGGTAACCTACATTTCTGTTTAAAAATCTGTTGCTATACGATACGGATGCTATTCTTGCAAACATTCCCCATTTTGTCATTTGCAAAAGGTCGGTAAAGATTGAGCTAAAAGCACATTTATATTTTAGCAAAACCAAACCGCTTTAACCTTCCAAGAAAACTATTTACTTCTCACACAAATAAATCCACTCACACACTCACACACTCTAGTCTGTCGGTGTCATACATGATCACTGTCTCTAACTTGCCCTGGCCTTCTTTTGCCCTCCTCCTCCTCTTCTTCAGACACCCAGTGAGTCCACTGTGGCCCAGGGCGGGTGGGGCTACTGGGGCAGCTGGGGGAAGTCCATCCTATCAACAGCCACAGCCACCGTGGCCACTGTGGGTGAGTCTGACATAGGATTCACACATGTCACATCTCTAATACTGTACGGTCCCTGTTTCGACTTGTGAATACAAACAAGTCTCTCCTTGTGAATAATACCAGAGAGACTAGATTATAGTGAGATGATGTCATCAAGTGACCAATCTTAGAGCGGCTCCGTAGACAGAGAGTGACTGTATCTTATCTTTCTTGTCGTTGGTTCCAGGCCAAGGGATCACGCAGGCGATAGAGAAGGCAGAGACATCCCTGGGTATTCCCAGCCCCACACAGGTGTCAGCACAGGTTGAAGAGGAGGAGAAACGGCAAGGTAAGGATATATATATATATATCCTTATTATTATTTAAAAAAAAATCATTATTATTAACCTAATACAATGTGTTTATTGGGTAATCATATTATGTTTGTCTATATGTCTAATAATTGTAAGAAATGGGGGTATTTATTTTAAAAAATGTATCCACTTTTTCTCCTTATTTTCTATTTTTCTCCCATCCCAATTTTTGTGTATCCAATTCTCCCCTCCCCTGTCTTGAACATTGCTCGACTATGCCCCCCACTGGTCGGTTGTAGAGAGGATAGAAGCCTTGCATCACGTGTTCCCTCCGGCACACGAGGAGGCAGCCTGTCACATCTTTTCGCCTGCCAGCGCAGACTCTCATTGGCGAGGTGTAATGCATGGGAGGCTCACACTACCCTCGCCACTTCCTGTCTCTGCTGTGCAGGTGTCTCCCAACCAACCTGTAGGGGTCGCTGTCCACAACGTCCAATCCCCACCCATCGACTTCCACCCGCTGACTCTGCCAAACGAGCCAGTACGACGGCCGGCCCAAGCCGAAGGCAATGCTGAGACTGGGATTCGATACCAGAGTCTCTTGCATTGGTGACGAGCGCAATCTCCGCTACGCCACCCAGCCGCCAGAAATGGGGGTATTTTTGTGACTTCCACTCAATGATAAATTACTTGCATTTCTGTTTGTGTTTTTGTTATGGAGGTGGAGAATGACTTGCTTTTGCTGTGCTCAGGATTAGTCTGGGAATGGTTGGTTAACTTGGTTTACACCAGTGTTCTCAACCTAGGCGTCGGGTCGCAATGGTATAGATGCCCCCCCCACCTTGTGAACTCATGCATATTTGAAGTCTAAAGAACATCCTGCAAACATTAATCAAGTTTAAAAAAAAAAAAAAAAGCTTTTTTTTTTAAATAGATTGAAAAGAAGAAATGAAAATCAGTCTGTCACAACTGGCTTCCCTCTGCTTCCGGCCGGGGTCCCAAACCAAAAGAATGCTTGAGACCCACAGGTTCACACCACTGACAGAAAATTAGGTCACCAGAAATGTATCCTGCCTTCGCTAAGATGGTCAAAACCAGGCACCCTGAGAGTTCCTCAGAGTTCCTCAGCCTCTCCGGTGATGCTTGGCTAATGGTGTCTCAGCGTAGTTGGCGTTTCAGAAGACATTCGTGTCCCGTTCTTTCAGATGAAGCTGCTGCCAGCGGTGAGACCACTCGAGGGGAAGCGGACGGGGCCTCCGCAGTTGGCAGCGCCATCGGAATGCTGACGTCGCTCACCAGCGTGGTCCAGAGCACCGTGAGAATGGCCTTTTTATTTAAATTTATTTACAGGAGATTGAATAGTAGAGTAGATGTGACTTTTAAAGTGGTATTATTTTTGTTAAAATAAGTGTTAACACTTTGGGTGCCGGGAAACGCTTAAAAGCGTCATTCCCGGCCATGCTCAAGTTGTCGGAGGACGCTTTACAGCGTCCTTATATCAATATTTCAAAAATCTGCGATCGGATTCATATGTCCCCTCCGCTGGCCTGAGATCCACCAGGAGGACCCACTGAGCTCTCTGGCGGTTCAGGAGCGCCATGTGGTGGCCGATCGGCGCAATCGCTTAACAGGAAGTGCCGTAGAGGTTGTGCTGGACGGCCGTATTACTTCCGGGCACTCGGTACATGTCCCGGGACTCTGGCTCGTCACACTACATAGCGATCGATTGCCAATAACTCGATAAACAACATGATTTGGACGTATATACCATTATACAAGCTGGAGATGGACCGGGTAAATCTACATCCCATAATGATAACATTTCTACTCTACGATGATCGCCCAACGGCGCGCGGAGACTGGGGTGAGTTTTAGCGTGTAAAGTTACCGTCTTCGATACTAACTGCTATTATCAACATTTGACCCACATTAGATGATTGGTATAACGCTGCCCACGGAATTATAAACGCCCCCTAGCCCATCCGGTCAACATCAGATGACGTGTAGTAACTTCTAGAAGTACGTCTAGTTGGAATTTTTTATATCGCGCTGATTGCCATAAAACTGTATTGCATCATCAATATTATGTATTTGGGGCTATAGATCACGTTCTGGAGAAAGCTGCAGAAAGAGATGAAAACATACTTATACATTAGACCATACTTTACTATGAATATGTGAATGAAAAAGTTTAACGTTGCTACACAATGAACAATACATATAGGACTTTGAATGGGCCCTAATAATGGCAATGTAGCAATAGAATTTAAAAAGTTATAGCCATGCAAAGAAGGTGTACTTCTCCATAGACAAATAGAGCCGGCAACCTATGGTATATCATGAATTTAACCCATGGCAACCAAAGTGTTAAGTAGCTCTACATTCTGACAGCCATTGCTGATATAGAGTGTTTCATCAGTAACGTGGTTTCTCAGTCCCTAAATTTTCTGGTATCCCATTCCCACTTTATCCACTCAGACTTATTTTTGACTTATTTCAAGAGTTTTTGCCAAGCCAAATTTGCTGGCAGAAATTTTTTTTTTTTTTTTTAACTTGTTTCAAGCACCTATTTGCTTAAAACTATTATTTTTGTCAGACCATTGCAGTGCAGAGTTCTCTCTCCTGATTGGATAAAGTCGGAAGGGATACCGGAAAATATTTTGTTTACTGCAGAGCGGAGGGACTGGGAGACCCATGTTACTGACCAGATAATCTATATCAGTGATGGCTGTCGGAATGTAGAGCTATTATTTTAACATGGTAGACCACTAACTTTAATAAAATAAATACCACTTACAGCACCTTTAAGCTTGAACTGTCTTTCGAGGTGTACAATCTGACATGTGAGATGGAATGTCTCTGAGAACTGAACATTCCAACAGTGACGTTACCATGACGACTACTGGGCCACCGGAGAAGAACCGGAGTTCTAGGATTCCTGACAGAACGTTCCAAAAAAGGCGTACACCTGAAAGGGTTAATTGAGAGATCCTAACACACTCAGCCACGCTGCAGTGGAAATAGACCACCGCAACACTTCCGGTATTCTGAAATCATGGGAGAGAGAGCAGGGGCAGAAAATGAATGAATGTGGATGAGAGCCTTGACATTAAGTGGTTGTAGCTACAGCTGTGGGGGTGCGGGAGATATGATCCATGGGGGTGCGGGGCGACAGTAGAGCAGTCGTCTGGATATCCAGAGGTTCCCGGTTCGATTCCCGCTCCTCCCGGGCAGCGTTTCGAAGTGTCCTTGAGCAAGACACTTAACCCCTAATTGCTCCTGATGAGCAGGTTGGCACCTTGCATGGTTGCCTCCGCCGTCGGTGTGTGAAATTGTGAATGGGTCAAATGTGAGGAACAAATTGTAAAGCGCTTTGGATAAAAGCACTATATAAATGCAGCCATTTACCATTTATTTACCATGATCCAATAGACTTTTATACGCCTGAGTCTCCTGAACAGGGAGAGACCAATCCCAAGTCGATCAGCACTTTCTCAGCCGAGCTATAGTCGCTTTTTCGCACCTACTCTGAAATCTGCATGCGCAGATTGATAAACCTAGATCTAGGACAATCCAGAGACTCCGTGGGCAATCTGCGCATGCAGAGATCTGGAGTAGGTGCGGAAAAGTCACTATAGCTTGGCCGAGAAAGCGCTGATCGACTTGGGAGTGGTCTCTCCGTGTTCAGGAGACTCGGGCGTATACATGTATTTTGGATCATGTCTCCAGCCCCCCGACAGCCGTAGCTACAACCACTTAATGTCAAGGCTGTCATCCACATTCATTCATTTTCTCCCCCCGCTCTCTCCCATGCTCAATGTAACGCGGAAGTGCAGTGGCAATGCCCCCAGTACATGACGCTAGATTCAAACCTTAATTAAATACTTATTTCAGTGTTTACGTTAAGCATTAGCTCGCAGATGGTGGGGCTAACGACAGGGCCACATTAAATTACCTGATATCTTTCCCCCGCCAGAGTAAGACAGTGATAACGGGCGGGCTGGACGCTCTGGAGTTCATCGGTAAGAAGACCATGGATGTGATAGCGGAGGGGGATCCTGGCTTCAAGAAGACCAAGGGACTAAAGGGACTGATGGGCAAGACCTCCACTCTGTCTCAGGTCAGCAGGCCAGGGGGGGACTATGGATCTGAGTGATGTTTATATGGAGGGGCTTTTATACAAAAATAACAAATCCTTCAGTTTGATATGTTTTCATTTTATTAATTTATCTTGCGAGACAGCTGGACAAATTAAGTGCTTCGTGCCTGTTCTCAGTATTTACAATGCATTCGTTCTTCCTGTGTGCCTGCAGGTGAGAAGGAGTCTGAATATAACATTTAGTAAAATCGATCTAATATACAGGGTTCGTACGGGTGCTGGAAATCCTTGAAAATGCTTGTATTTCAATGTGCTGTTTTCAAGGTTTTAAATGTGCTTGAATTGTGTATAAAGTGCTGGAAAGTGATTGAAATTGTAATTGCACTTTATACTTTCATAATAAATCGCTATCTGACTGAATAGTTTGGTTTTTAGACAAAGAAATAAAATAACTCGGAGCGACTCGAGCGAGCCTATTTTGCGTTCGCCTTTCACGCAAAATGTGGCTGGGCTCGACCCGTAGTGTTTTTATATAAATAGCCTGGGAGTCGGGACCTATATCCCAGACACAGACTTGCTCTCTTTCATCTGTGTACACCCACTACTATCAACATTACACATGGATACAACAAGGACAAGACCACTTTCACTTAAAAAGGTAATGTTGGTATGAAAAGAAAAGAAACAGACGAGTGCTAACACTGCGATTGACCCTGCTATAAGTTGTTATGAATCCCTTTAGCGCTTGAAGTGCACTAAAACATCGTAATGATTTTTTATTTTTCATATAATGTTGGGTACATGCTCGGTAGAGTTAGAACGCTCCCAGTCTTAGGGGCTGTGATATTTTGTTACCACACTTTATGCACCTAGAAGTGCGGTGGCAGGTTCGCTAAGCTAATGTTGTTAGCCGAATGCTCTGATGGGGGCCGCCATTTTAAGTTAAAATGACGTCAGCGATCTACGGTACGACTGGAGGGACAAAAGGGAATGTGTGACGTGTGTGAAATTTGTACAGTAGGTCCCAGACTCCCAGTGAGAATTGCAATCAGTGTGTACTGTGTATTTACACTATCCTAATGTTGCTTTGTTGGTTAAAAAACAAATAAGCAATTTAAATCAGAATATGTTCCATTCCATGTCTGACTATTTCTGAATCTATTGACCATTTTAAGGAATGTTTGGTTACTATTGGGCTTCTAGCCTTCTACTGAACTTATTGTGAATCAGCTGATAGGGTTTTGGCTAGACTATACGTTATTTTTATAACGGAACATTTACGGAGACTGGTGTGGAACTGGTGTGGAGCAGTTGTAGTCTGGAACGCAGTAACGTACTGTATATCTGTATGTCATGTATGTCATAAATGTCACTATGAACCAAAATGGGGGACCCTGATGTAAACAAGATGAAAGTCTTTCTCTGGTCTGCATCCCCTTAACAATTGTGTGTATTGAGCTGTACTGTATTGTAACATTATTATCCATGTAATTACTGTAAAGTTCACGTTAGCTGTTAGATTGCATATTCCATAAATTAACATGCTAAAATTGGCCTGGCTCGTCACGTTTGATTGATTGATTGAAAACTTTATTAACAGATTGCAGAATGGGTACAATACAGTACGGCTCAATACACACAATTGTTAAGGGGATGCAGACCAGAGAAATACTTTCGTCTTGTTTACATCAGGGTCCCCCATTTTCAATTCATAGTGACATTTATAGCATACACGACATACAGATATACAGTATGTTACTGCATAACACATCGGCTCAGCCAGGTTATACCGGTATATAATGCCAAGTCTACATAATTTTGGTTGTTTATAGCACAATAACATCTGATTTAATGTGATGGAAGAAGTGAAATAATCATTTTGAGTAAATATTTAATTTACCACAGCCGCATAAGATGCTGGAAAATCTTGAAAATTCACCTTGAAAATGCTTGAAAAGTGCTTGCATTTTGCCTTGGAAAAGGTGTACAAACCCTGAATATATAGAAATGTGTGTGTGTGTCTGAATTATACTTACACAGTACAGAGAGGTAAGAATTATGGGATAGAGAGAGCATAGGGGGGGACATGCAACAACAGCTGTGAGCTTGATTTGAACTCACAACATTGTCAATATACAGTACAATACAGACCATTTAGCCCACTGATCCACAATATGTGTAGTTTGTATTACCGTGTCCCTCCCACGCCCCTGCAGGTGTTGAGGGAGGCGAAGGAGCACGAGGAGCTGCAGACGGCGGAGGCGGTGTCTTCTGACACGGAGAGGAAAGTGGCCCACTACGGCATGCTGTTCGATGAGTTCCAGGGCCTGTCACACCTGGAGGCCCTGGAGATCCTGTCCCGGGAGAGTGAGTCTAAGGTACAGTACGCTTCACACTTTACCACCAGAGGAATTCCTCTGAAGAAAAGGAAACGGTTGTTCTCTCTTCAACTGTTTGAAACGAGTGTAGCTCAAGAATTACGGGTCAGTGTTTCAGGTAGTTGTTTGGGATGTTGTGTCGAGCTGCGAGGGGCAGTGACAACAGACAGGACTGTGGAAGAAGAGACGTTATTCATGTGTTATTGTATCAATTTAGGACATTCTGGTGTCAAACTATACAGTATAGAATAATAATAAATTATATTAACACATTAATATATTAGTCGTGCTAACTCTCCTTGCGTTGAGTGCCAATGACGAGTTTTCTCGTCTTTTAATCGGTATGTATTTTATTAGCGATACCCATACATTTTTCATCCATCCAGCCTGACGTTATCATTGTGAATGGGTCTGAGCTCGAAAAGGGCAAATACCGCCGCCTATCGTCTCCCGGATGGTAATGCGCATCATTGGATTGGATTGGGTGGGCATGTGCCTCAGAAAAAAAGTCCGGTCCGGGGTTTTCCCTTCTCTGGCAAGCAGTATCGTGTTATCACATTCACTGGGGAGGCTGGGAGCAGCGTCGATTATGTGTTTTGGTGCTATAACGTTGGATCAATAAACTCGATCAATATTTGGAATGGCGATCAGGAATTGGATTAATCTTTTTGCAGAACATCTGATGTGAGGTAAGGACTCTATTTTACCAGTATTGAGTTAATCGGATGTTTTTTTCTCAACCATCGCAGCGTGTCTGTGTGTGTGTGTATGACGTTAGCGCTGACCAGGTCATGGATAATAGATTTTTCAGCCCGCTTCTCTAGCGTGCATAAGTACACATATACTATCGATAATCTAGCGTTTATTTGAAAACGATTCATAAATCAGCCGAAAAATGACAACGTGTTTTGTAGGGCTGCAACGATTAGTCAACATAATCGACGATGTCGATCATAAAAACTTGTCGACGCTGAATTTTTGCGTCAATGCGTCGTATAAAAAATTAAAAATATTTTTTTATTTTATTTTTATTAATTTTTTTGCACTACCTATCTTTGTGAAAGTGGCTTCTCAGCTCTGGTCCAGCTGAAGACAAAGCAGGGGAACAGATTGGACATTGAGCATGACCTCAGAGTTGCTTTGTCTACCATCACCCCATACTTTGAGACTCTTGTCAGGAGCAAACAACATCCCCAGTTATCCCATTAGTTCCCTGGGATGTTAAGCTAAGAAGTCTGCTGAGAAGGATACATTATTTATTATTATTATTTTATTTCATTGTGTTTTTAGCCATAGTTGCACTTTTGTTGCAACCCCAGTTATCCCATTAGTTCCCCCAAACTTACTGTCGTCTGTTATGTTAAGCTAAGAAGTCTACTAAGAGCCCGGAAAAGGAGCCGCGCCCACAGGAAGCAGAGATGGAGGGTGTGACAGAAATAATCGTTAGATTAGTCGACTAATCGAAAAAATTATCGACAGATTAGTCGACTACCAAAATAATCATTAGTTGCAGCCCTAGTGTTTTGTGTATTCCACTAAAGAGCTATTATCGCGTAATTTCTCTGGAATTACTAGAACTCTCAAACTATACTCTTATTCAAAACGGTATAAAACGGAAATGTACCAATGAAAAAACAATCCGTTTCGTACATGTTGACTGCAAGAAAGTCATTGATAAACGAGGGGTGTTTTAGACCCATAGCCATAATTTAAGATATAGTTTAAACCTTTGCAAATTTCCCCGACCTCCCATTGACTTCAGCGCTGGCACTCAAAGGGGCGTGGCACTCAATGTGTTAATAATATATACTATACAAATATAATATAAATACTAATATAATGTAAAATAATAATAATATTAGAATAGAATAATAGAATGGCAGTATATTCTATGGATATATTATTGATATTTGACCCTAGACATCATGGCAAATGATGATCCTAATATAATATAAATACTAATATAATGCAAAATAATAATAATTAGGGGTGGAACGATACGCATTCGAACCGAACCGTACACCATTCGATACGACCTTCACGGTTTGCGGGGTCTGTATCGTACGGTTCAGGGGATGTGCAAATAAAAAAATAAAAAACGTAATTTGGCACAGAGCCGGGAGAGGTGAGCGCTGGCTGCAGCAGCAGCAGCAGCACTGCAGGTGCTAGTCAGTTTGTGTAAATGGCAAGCGCAATATAAATCAATCTTCATTACGACTTTAAAAACATAGCCATTAACATTACATAGGCCTACACACATCTTGCCATAACGTTAGCAGTTTGTACAACACAACGCACGTTTTAACTATGGTAGCCCGCCAGCTAATACAGTCAATGAAATGTTATCGTAGCTACTAGCTAGCAGAGGAGAAAAAGGGAGTCTGAGAGGCGGGGTGTTTAAAGACAATGATAGGCGTTTATTCAACATCCAAGAAGGCTAACATACAACTGTGTTTACTAACTCCAACCGGGACTATTGCCGCTTTTCCACTGCATGTTATGAACTCCTAACGTTACCGGAGCTGATTAACACTTTGAGCGCCACGCCTGGTTTTCCGTTTTACCGGCTGAATGCCACCATCGGCGCCAATGTTAACGTTAATATCGCCTAATCTATGTTTTAAATTATGGCTATGTGTCTAATCTGCCCATCGCATTATCAAAGACTATTTTCCAGTCAGTGCTGTCAAGGCAGATTGTTTTTTTATCGCGTCGTTTACGTTTCAGAGCAGTTAGAAAAGCCCCCGTTTTGATATAAAAAAACAGCTCATTCTGGAGCATTCTATGAAAATCGTCTTTTGGTGGAATATTCCACAACGTTGATATTCGTCGGCCTTTTTATGAATCGTTTTCAAATAAACGCTAGATGATCAATATTATACGTGCACGCAAGCACATTACGGCCGCGCACGGATAATCGCTCCGTTGATTTCCTCACAGACTTTTACAGTGAAACCGAAAGAAGACATTTCACAAAACAGCTTATAACTTCATCAAACTTACTCTGATTATCCTAACACTGATGACATAGAGTCCTTACCTGACATCAGATGGTATCCAACTGGTATATTCCAATTCCTGATCACCATTTGAAAAAATCTATACGTGTATGGATCCAACGCGATACTGTAGATCTCCATGATCAGCTGGGATCTGAGGTTCCAGAATGAACTGTGGTAACCCCGGCTGGATCAGTGAACTGGAAAATGTGGAGTACCGGATTTTTTCCCCCATTAATTTTCATTGAGTCCATTCCAAAATCACTTATGTCATCTGGGAGACGACAGGGGGCGCTTTTTTCCACAGTGATCGCCGGCGCCGCTCGGCTATACTCGGGTAGGCTCGGGTGATGCAATAATTTTTCAGATCGCTAAAAAAAAAAATCAGAGAAATCTCGTGAGTGGCTAGCAACCACCTATAAAAAAACCCGAGAAATCTCGTGAGTGGCACTCAAAGTGTTAAGAACTGACAATCAGGGAATTTAAACATTGTTGACATTGTTTTTTTGTGTTTATTTTAAAGAAAGGAAAGTCTAGTGCTGGCTGAGCATATTGTTTGTTTGCACTAAGTTAATACTTTGACAAATGTAGCCTATGTCAGTTCGGTCTTTGTGTGCCAAACATTATTTAAGGCTGTAAACACTGTAAACTTAAAAAATTAAATGAGAAGCATGTTTAGATTTGAGTGTTAAATTTTTTTTTAAATAAAAAGCAACGTATATCGAACCGAACCGAAAACCGTTAGCCCAAAACCGTGATACGAACCGAACCGTCGATTTTGTGAACCGTTCCACCCCTAATAATAATATAACATAATAATAGAATGGCAGTATATTTTATGGATATATTATTGATAGTTGACCATAGACATCATGGCAAATGAGGATCCTAATATAATATAAATACTAATATAATGTAAAATAATAATAATAGAATAAACATAACAGGTTCGCCTCCCTGTTCGAGCCCAGCCCTCCACATTGCTTTCAGTTTAGCTGGTCGTCCGCACTAATACACATTGGCAGTATTAAGGGGAGGGAAACTGATGGGTGGGGATCGGGCGTTGTGGACAGCGACTCCTACAGGTCGGTTGGTGCGCCTGTGCAGTAGAATCAGGAAGCGACGGGGTGGGGCCCCTCCAAAGCCCAGACCCCTGACGCTGAAAGATCGAGCCGCGCAGGTGGAAAGATGCGACTGCTGTTACCTCGAGTATCGGAGGGGACTCGTGCTATGTATGACTTAGTCCACATTGCAGCCGGCTTGTGGGAGGCATGAAACAGCGTTCAAAGACAGGGGAGGGTTGAATTGGATGATACGAAAATTGGGATGGGAGAAAAATTGAAAATGGGAGAAATAGTGGATAAAAAAAAAAAAAAAAAAAAAATAATAATAATAATAATAATAATAATAATAATAATAATAATAATAATAATAATAATAATAATAATAATAATAATAATAATAATAATAATAATAATAGAATGGCAGTATATTCTATGGATATATTATTGATAGTTGACCCTAACATCATGGCAAATGAGGACCCTTATAAACAATATGTGGGAAACATGGCAAGACCTCTTCCACAAAGATGAATGAACAGGCTTGCACTTATACACTACATGCCTGGAAAACAATGGGTTAATAATAGTAACATTTATAGGACACAATTAAAGCAATCTAATCCTGTTCCAAATCCAGTTTAAAGTGTTTGAGCCTTGTGTGTATGTGGCTGCAGGTGAAGTCGGTGCTGACCACTTTGTCAGGGGAGGAGCTGGCCCAACTCAGAGAAGACCTGCACCTCATCAAGGAACCTTTCTCTCTGGTCGAGTTCGATGACGAGGACGTGGACGAGAAGAAAGGTAGCGTCACCGTGAATATGAAAGACAAAACAAAAAGGGTGGGGTTTATCCTCGTGCCTTCAGGTGCACATCGGAAATATCTGATCTTACTGTATTTACGAGTCGCCGGCACACGGAACAGCCCCTGGAAGTCGTAATTGAATTAAAGCTCCGCCCTCATTTCTTGATTCTCCCATCACAATGATCACTTTCCTCTGACAAACGGTTTGTCTCAGGAAAGCAACAGTTGTAGTTGGAGGATCAAGAAAAGAGGGCAATTGGGAAATATGGTACGTGAGTTTTCGAGTCGTGATGTTTCTTGGCAGGGAAAATGGCAGAGAGGGAGAGCATGGCAGTTGAAATAATATATTTTAAATGATTATATCATAGAATCTTTTATAGTTACCGTAGTTTTATTTTATTGTTTAGAATAGAAAACATTACCCACAGGGAGAAAAAGAAAGAAAAACACTTTCTGTGGTGTTGTCCAGCAGGGGGTGCTCTGTCCTCTATGCCCCTGTTATGGTGATAGAGACACCTTACAGCTGTGAGTGCCATCCTTCGGATGAGACATTAAACCGAGGTCCCAACTGAATTTGGTCGTTAAAGAACCCAGGGTGCCTATCTCAAAGAGTTCCCCAACATTTCCTGGCCAAATTCCCAATCAGGTCTCTGACATCAAGGCCACCTAATCATCCCTCCCCCTTAATTGGCTGATATCAATCCCTATCTCCTGAGCCTTTCAGCCATTGTGTAGTGTCTAGCTTTGAGGGTCTAGAAAAGGGCTGATTTTATTAGTTAGTTGATGTTTCGGTCACAAAGACCTTTCTCAAGACTTGGATCTTCAAGGGGATTGATTCCCCGCACCACGGAATAGACAAGCAAGTGCTCAAGTTTTTCTGTGTGTGTAATCTGCAGAATCTCTATATTTAACCTGTTTAAACTTCGCAAAGACACTTAATTTAAACGGAGAAGACTTTCTCACACCATAGATCCATGCAAATTCCTCTTGCACAAATCTAGGTATGTCAGAGACTCCATAGTTTGTGTGTATTGTGAACATTATTGTGATACTCACACAAATACTATTTGTGATCAACAGTATAAACTATGTAAATATTTGTTTTTTTTCCTGTTGAAAGAAAGAAAACGGTACATGCAGTCATTGTTGTTTTGTCTATTTTTTGGATTTCAGATGATGATGGCACAGAATTCCTGAAGGAATTGACGGAAGCCTTGGATGGGCTTCATATATCCGTCTCAGGAGACAAACTTGGCAAGGTACCAGTATCCGTTCCACATCTCATGAATGGATTTGTTGCCAACAACATCACATTGCTACTTTTCTTGTAATTAATCAAAATAAGTGTTTTGCTGCCATCTCCTGGAGAAAGTTGGTGCTGAGCCTCCAGTCTTCTCATGATATTAATGTTACCTTTAATCCCCCCCCCCCTCCCACCAGGCCAGCAAGAGTGCATGTGACCAGGTTGCCGAAATGACCAAACCGTTAAAGGAAGAGGAAGGGAATGAGGAAGAAGTGATGAAAACATATTCAGTAGAGGTATGGGAACAACCATTAATGCATTGTTTATGCTTACATAAATACCAGTAAGAACTATTTAATATATTCAACGTTCTTGATAATAGAATGTTGGACATCACTTTTCTTGAAGTGCATTGCGAGGCAGAATAAGTAAGCATCAAATATCTGTATTCTCTACATTTAAGAGGCATGACTTTTACTACAGATTGTTATTTGTGCAGAACCAGAGCAGAACGTGAGCACTCTTTTCACATCCTTCCACTGGAGGGGAGGGAGGGGCTCTTCTCTGTACTTCCTCAACATCTGAGCCGCAAATAATCCGGCGAGCCAATCATGTTCACTATTGGCCAGCTGGCCACACTGTCATCCAGGAAATGCTAACTGCTAACGTAAAACTCTTATTATACGTTGATGCATTTAGTGATCTATGCACAAAAACAATTATTCCGTTCAACAAATGTCTTAGTTATAACAAGATTATATAAGCTAAGAAGTGTTTTGGAAGTGTTTTGGTTAAACTAATTTCCGGTGAACCGTTTAGGTGGAAAAAGAGAAAGTTAACCGGCTTGGGGAAGACGTGAGGGGGAACGGGGGGGATAAATCCTTGTATTCTCAATTAGGGTAAAGGTGTAGGGATGCTGCTAAGATATTTTCAGTAGTTTATTGAAAATCTTTGGTGGAAAAACCAAACCAAACTAGATGTTATTCAATATACAACATTTATGAAGTGGTAAAAACACATGGGAAGGGGATCTTTGAAAAAAAAAATTATTCAATGGAGTTATTAAACGCCCATTTGTAAAACATATATAGACCCTGGAATGAGGGGCATAACGCCTGACATACGCCCATGTCGCAGCAGGTAAGGTCGCATTCACACCAGAGCTGTTTGGTCCGCTTTTGCGGACCAAAAAAGCTAACTCTGGTCCGTCTGAAAACGTAGGTCTTGGTTTGCTTCCAAGTGAACCCCGGTGCGCTACGTTTGTGGTGTGAATGCTCATCGGACCAAACGCAAGACCAAATATAGGAAGTGACCTGATAAACTGTGCATCTTGGGTAGAAGGAAACAAAACAAACACTGCGGCGTGCACTGATAATTGGAAGCACGCATGAAAAATTTCTCGTGGACAGTGACATGGGCGAATGAGGAGGTAAAAGCCCTGATGGAAATATGGTCAGACGAGCAAATTACACAGCTGCTTGTGGCCACTCACAAAAACAACGAGGTGTACAAGTTGTTTAGCGAGAGAATGATGGCAATGAGCTTCAATCTAACAATCGATCAATGTCACTTCAAAGTAAAAAAAAAAAAAAACTGCGTCAGCAATATATGAGAATAATGTGGTATGTGTGTGCTGGGCTGCTCCGGGGAATAATGTGGTGTGTGTGTGCTGGGCTGCTCCGGGGAATAATGTGGTGTGTGTGTGCTGGGCTGCTCCGGGGAATAATGTGGTGTGTGTGTGTGTGCGCTGGGCTGGGCTGGGCTGGGCTGCTCCGCAGAATAATGTGGTATGTGTGTATGTGTGTGCGCTGGGCTGCTCCGCAGAATAATGTGGTATGTGTGTATGTGTGTGCGCTGGGCTGCTCCTGAGAATAATGTGGTGTGTGTGTATGTGTGTGCGCTGGGCTGCTCCGCAGAATAATGTGGTGTGTGTGTATGTGTGTGCGCTGGGCTGCTCCGCAGAATAATGTGGTGTGTGTGTATGTGTGTGCGCTGTAGAGCTGTCCCCGAAGCCTGTTTTTGGGATTCTAACATAATAGACGAGCGCCCTTTTCGATCGCGTGACATTGTTCAGAATAGGGCTGGGCGATATGGCCAAAAATGATATCGCGATAACGATATCGATAACAATATCATATCACTCGATAAAAATCGAATAATAAAAAAAAAAATGTAAACAGATGTACCGGTATGTTTATTTTGCAGCAATTCTTTGTCGTTGCCGCCATCTTTAGTGTTACATCCCCTCACACTCCAGTTCTCAGGCTGCAGCTGGTTTGAAAGCGAAAGTAAACTGGCTTCTCTGCTGGCTGTGGCTCCAGGGGAGTTGAACAGTTCTGGCTCTGCTAGTTTCTTTTCTATCTTTTGGCGCTTTTTTGGTGGACAAACCACCGCACATGTGCACCGTGACTCCTGACTGGAGACTAGCTCTGCTAGCACACATAGCCTACTGTGTACAGACGGTTTCAAACTGTATTTTAAATTAGAAAGCAAACAAAATAAATGGACAAGAGAAAAATAAATCTCAATTTGGTCAGTATTGTCATTTGGACAAGCAAAGCCATTACGTTAAGTTGCAGACAAGAAATACAAGTCTGTCCACTGTCTCTGGTTTTAAAACTGCCCTGTTGCAGGTAAAAAAAAAAATTATATATATATTTTTTTTCTTTCGATATCGATTATTAAAATATATCGCGATAATTATCGTTATCGATATATCGCCCAGCCCTAGTTCAGAAAGTTTGGTGCACTTGACAAATTGCAGTGTGAAAGCAAACCGAACCAAATGAAGAATGCAACAATGTTGCAACTTCACCCCCGAATCACACCGAGTCCACCAAACTATATGTGAAAGCGACCTAAGTTGAGGTTGAGTTGCGTGTATTCCTTTTTGTGGTTATTGAAGCCAGACGATGGGGAATAACAAATTATGTTGAAACCATGATAACCAATTAATCAACAGTTATACAACTGTTCTATGAGAATTGGTGGCTTCTGTCTTCTGCAGTCAAATTCCTTTGACAGATTGTAATTTTCTCCAGAGACTGTGAGTATACAAGATAAGATCAGATAAGATAAGATATTCCTTTATGTATCCTTTTGGGGAAATGCAGGTGTCATAGTAGTAGTGCTGTCTTAAATACTTCGAAGCTTCGTTCGATGGGCATGGGATTCGAATATGAAAATAAAATTCGATTACCGGTATTAAAAAATAAAATAAAAAAATGATATAATTTTTTTTTTGCAAAATCAACTCTGCCTCTCTTTGTTAACTACAAGTTTCAAGTTTCTTTAATAGTTGTCATACAGAAGTACAGAATACTTTTATACAAAATGCTTCTTACTGTTACGCTCCAGAGACTGTGCTAGACAAGATAGTATGAAATAAAATAGTATAGCATGTAAAATAGAAGTAATAAAAAAAAAGTCACAGTGTTCAGTATAGACATATGTACAATGTTCGATGCAGAATAGAAGTAACTGTGTTACCATACAATATACAATATTCTATGCAATGTACTAATATACAATACTATATAGTGCAGAGCAGAAATGGGATGAGGTACAATTTAGGTACAATTTACAGTAAGGTGTACGAGTTGTAGTGCAAATCGTTTACCAATAAATATAAAGTGTAAAGTGTGTTTAGGTGATCTAAAGTGTGGAGAGTGGGTGCTGCAGTGTGTTGTTTGTTTAAGTGAGTGTGTGCGTGTGGGTGTGTGTGCTGTGTGCATTTGATTGTTGTTGCATAGTGTTTATTGTTCGTTGAGCAGCCTGATGGCCTGGGGATAGAAGCTTCTTCTGAGTCTTTCTGTGCTCGCCTTAAGACTCCGGTATCGCTTGCCTGACCGCAGCAGTTCAAAGAGGCAGTTGTTCGGGTGGCTGGAGTCCTTGATGATTCTCTTAGCCTTACCCCTGCACCGCTTGTTGTAAATGTTCTGGAGGGTGGGAAGCCCCCCTCCAATTGTGCGTTCGGCTGAACGTGTCACTCTTTGTAGTCTGCTACGGTCTTGTGCAGTGCTATTCCCAAACCAGGAGGTGATGTTGCCAGTCAGGATGCTCTCTATTGTACATGAGTAGAAGTTCTTAAGGATCTTCTGACTGACTTGGAACTTCCTTAGGCGCCTGAGGAAGTAGAGGCGTTGTCGTGCCTTCTTCACAACACTGTCAATGTGTGTGGTCCATGTCAAGTCCTCGGATATGTGGGCTCCGAGGTACTTGAAACTGTTCACTCTCTCAACCGGTGCCCCGTCGATGCTGAGGGGGCTGTAGTCCTTGACCCCCGACCTCCTGAAGTCCACAATCATCTCTTTTGTTTTGCTGACGTTCAGGGAGAGGCAGTTCTCCTGACACCACTGTGACAGATTCTCTACCTCTTCCAGGTAGGCCCTCTCCTCGTTGGCAGAGATCAGGCCCACCACTACTGTGTCATCAGCAAATTTGATGATTGTGTTGTTGTTCCGCTGTGCCACGCAGTCATGTGTGTACAGGGAGTAGAGGAGGGGGCTCAGAACACAGCCCTGGGGGGCCCCTATGTTGAGCGTGATGGATGAGGAGGTGCAGTTGCCTGCTCTTACCACCTGGTGTCTGCCCGTCAGGAAGTCCAAGACCCACTGGCAGAGGTCATAGTTCAAGCCCAGGTCCCTGAGCTTGGCTATGAGTTTGGAGGGGACTATGGTATTGAATGCTGAGCTGTAGTCGATGAACAGCATTCTCACATAGTTCCCCTGCCTCTTGTCCAGGTGTGATGCTGCTGTGTGCAGCACATGGGCTATGGCGTCCTCCGTGGACCTGTTAGGGCGGTATGCAAATTGCAGGGGGTCCAGGTTGATGGGGAGGGAGGAACAGATGTAGCCCTTCACTAGCTTCTCAAAGCACTTCATGGCTATGGAGGTGAGAGCTACAGGGCGGTAGTCGTTGAGGCAAGCGGGCGTAGATTTTTTGGGTACAGGGATGATGGTGGACTTCTTCAGACAGGTGGGGATGACAGCCTGTTCTAAGGACAGGTTAAAGATGTCAGTGAATACCGGGGCCAGTTGGTCGGCACAGACTTTTAGGACGCGGCCGGGGATGCCGTCCGGTCCTGCTGCCTTCCTGATATTCACTTTCTTAAAGGTCCGCCTCACCTCATACAACAAGCAATGCTGTTTGTTATTTAAGATGAGGTCGGACTCGGCACTGACAGATTTGTGTTCATTGTGCTGCTTTTATAAAGCCTCAAATGACTGCTTACAATATTTCATGAAAGCAAAATGTTTTGTTTGTCTAAGATTTAAAAAGGTTTAAACTTTACAGCACTGACAAAGTTGAACAAAGTGCTGTGCGAGTCCCACAACATATTAAAAAAAAATAAAAAACATTTTTATTTTTAATTTTTTTTAATATATACCGGTATATATATATATCGGCTTCGAATTCCAAAAAAAATTTAAGGTCAGCCCTACATAGTAGCGGAGGGGGGGGGGGGGGGTACAGATACGGGCATGGTAATAGTAGAACGACAGTGTAAACAATATAATTAACTTTATAAGAATATGAGAAGTAAACAGTGTAATCAAAGGTGGGTCTGTATGCCATATCAGTTATATTATATGTTACAATAACTAGGGGCAATAAAACACTTAGAATCTGAAGTAAACAGTATACACAGGTGCAGTATACATAAGATACCCTAACTGGCATGATATACATTATACGTATAGAAACAATAGTATAGAAGGAAACAGACAGTAGAGAAGATAATGTTTTTACCTGTTGCCAAATGTGTATGTATATATATATAGTATATATAGAGTGCACCAATTCTCTTTGTCCTTTTTATATGGCTGGAACCACAGAAGACTCAGGCTGACATGTCTGACCACTAACCCCCCCCCCACACACACACACACACCCCTCTAGAATGATATGACGAGGATCAGATGCAGCCCCAATGTTCTCACAGAGGACTGGTTTCAGCACTGGGAAACCAGTTTAACTGACTGACTCCTCATCTCAGACTTCTAGCCTCCCCTGCCTCTCCTCCTGGAACAGTATTTTAGCCCCAATTCTCTGGTTCAATCTCATCAGGACGTCCACGCTGTGGCCATCAGGAGCCTGGCGGAGCTGACGGCCAGGTCCATAGAGCAGTTCCACAAGGTGGCTGAGATGATCCTCTTCTCCACTAGCAACAGTGAGGTTGGCACCCTGCAGCAGGCCAAGGTCCTCTCACAGTAAGTCATCACGGAGTGGGAATGTATTTATGCATGTTTGTACCACGTGCGTGTCTGTTTGTTTGTTACCGTGTGTGTGTGTGTGTGTGGTGTGTGTGTGTGTGCACGAAACACAGTGTTTCCCCTCCCACAGGTTATAGCATCAGCTGTGTGTTTCTGTATGTTAGTGTTGATGCTTTAGCATAAATGTATCTTTTTATAAGCTTACACTATTTTATCTTGATGCTTCAACTCGCTGTCACGTTCTCTTTCCTCCACACAGAATAACCATTGTTTTGTGTAAAGAGATCTCCCTGATGTCCAAGAAGTTCACTTCTTGCTTAACGACAATCGGGGTAAGAACGACTTCTCCCTGTAACTCATACTGATGTTTGCGGTGTTGTTGTTTGGTGATAGTGGTTTTGTGGCTGATCAAGCCTGAAAAAGACACAGAGGCCTTGTACCGAATGTTTGTATAGTTATCTTTCTTCCAATATGGTTGCCTGTAACCAATAGTAACCACTTGAAAAAAATACAAAAAGAAACGGACCCGGCCACAACACTATGGGGAGTCAGTCAGTTAGGGACATTCACTATTGTAGGCTTGCCCTCTGGGTCTGGCAAATATACCTAATTTCTGTACAGTGGTAGAGTAGGTAAAAGTAAAAACATTAGAAAAGCACAATAGGCACAGCTCCGGGGGTTGTCACCAGCTTGGCTGGCCGTCTGCACTAATACAATTGGCTGTATTAGAGGGTGGGAGAAGCTGGCGGGGTGGGTCCGGGTCGTTGTAAACAGCGACTCCTACAGTTCGGTCGGGGCGCCTGCTAAGCGCGGATAGGACTCGAGGGGGATAGTGTGGTCCTCCCACACGCTACGCCCTCTCGATGAGAATCCGCGCTGCCAGGTGAAAAGAAGCGGTGATTGGCTGGACGTGTGTCGGAGGAAGCACGTGGTAGCCTCCACTCTCCCAGATGATCTGACTGTGGGGGGTAAGTGCGCAGCGACCAGGAAGGGACTGGGAATTGGCATACGACTAACATTGGGATGGGAGAAAATCGGAGGAAAATGGAGGGGGAAAAAGACCAAAAAAAAAAAAAAAAGCACAATAGGGGGGCGGCTGATTGGCGCAGTGGGCAAGACCCTCGGCACTAACGCAGGAGACGCTGGGTTTGAGCCCAGCTCTCGGCGTTGCTACCGGCTGGCCAGGCGTTCATACTAACACAATTGGCAAGTGTTAGAGGGTGGGAAAGCCGGTGGGTGGGGATTGGACGTTGTGGACAGCGACTCCTACAGGTCGGTTTGGTGACGCCGGTGCGGCGGAAGCAGGACGTAGCGGGGGCAGCGTGAGCCTCCCACATGTTACACCTCGCCACTGAGAGTTTGAGCTGCTGCGGTGAAAAGATGCGACAGGCTGCCTCCTCGTGTACCGGAGGGGACACGTGATGCAAGGCTTCTGTCCTCACTACAACCGACCAGTGGGAGGCATAGTCTAGCAACGTTCAAGACAGGGGAGAGAAGAATTGGATAATACGAAAATTGGGATGGGAGAAAAATAAGAAAATGGGGAGAAAAAGTGGATAAAAAAAGAAAAGCACAATAGTATCACTCTTCTGTGACTTGTTTATAAGATCTAGTAATACAATACCAATTTGTACAATATCTGCTATATTAACACTTTGACTGCCGGGAACCGTCTTTAGACGTCTTTGCTGGCCATGCTAAAGTTGCCGGAGGACGCGTTACGTCATCCTTATATCAATATTTCAAAAATCTGCGATCGGATTCATATGTCCCCTCCGCTGGCCTGAGATCCACCAGCAGGACCCACTGAGCTCTCTGGCGGTTCAGGAGCGCCATCTGGTGGCCGATCGGCGCAATCGCCAAACAGGATGTGGCATAGAGGTTGTCCTAGACGTCCGTAGTACTTCCGGGCGCTCGCTATAGGTCATGGGACTCTGGCTCGTCACGCTACACGCTGATCGATTGGCAATAACTCGATAAACAACATGATTTGGACGTATATACCATTATACAAGCTGGAGATGGACCGGGTAAAAATATATCCCATAATGATAAGATTTCTACTCTACGATGATCGCCCAACGGCGCGCGGAGACTGGGGTGAGTTTCAGCGTGTAACGTTACCGTCTTCGATACTAACTGCTATTATCAACATTTGACCCACATTAGATGATTGGTATAAAGCTGCCCACGGAATTATAAACGCCCCCTCGCCCATCCGGTCAACATCAGATGACGTGTAGTAACTTCTAGAAGTACGTCTAGTTGGAATTTTTTATATCGCGCTGATTGCCATCAAACTGTATTTCATCATCAATATAATGCATTTGGGGCTATATTATATCACGTTCTGGAGAAAGCTGCAGAAAGAGATGAAAACATACTTATACATTAGACCATACTTTACTATGAATATGTGAATGAAAAAGTTTAACGTTGCTACACAATGAACAATACATATAGGACTTTGAATGGGCCCTAATAATGGCAATGTAGCAATAGAATTTAAAAAGTTATAGCCCTGCAAAGAAGGGGACTTTCTCCATAGACAAATAGCGCTGGCAATCTATGGTATATCATGAATTTAACCTTAGGCAGCCAAAGTGTTAACATAGCAACTGTTGTTTTTCCCACTGTTGTTTTGCCTCTTCCAACATGGAGGGGAAATGACCATTCCAAACATTCTGTGAATGCCACTATTTTGAACAAATGAAAGCATGAGGTTACAAAAGCCATATTTATTTTTGCTAGTATTAGGATGTCACATTACAACAACTTAGTGATTAGAAATCATCTTAAAATTGTAGCTTATTGCACAGAAATAGCAATGAAAGCTATTCAACTGATTTTATTAGGTTTTTGTTGTTTTAGTTAGGTTTTTCAAACAGCCTGACTTAATAGAATCTCTATACTTCTGATACTTCTACTCGAACACTGGATTATAAAAAAAATTATGTAGGCTGAATATTTGTCTCTGTTATTAATTTTAACTAGACAAGTATTACAGTTCATTAGGCTTCAGGGATTTTCTTTTTTTTATTTCACTTTATGTACAGTATATATTAACCTTGTGTGTGTTTTAAGATAATAAGCTAATCAGATTTTGTTTTGCAGTGTAATGAAAAAGGAGACGTCCTCAATCCGCTAATAACAGGAGTGTTCCTAGAGGTTGGTTTCTCATCATCATTATTCTTCCCACATTCAACATATTCATATTCTGAAACGTAATTATCTGTGAAGATGTTCACTTAATTGCACAGGAGACAAAGTTGTCTTAGACGTGACTACTCAAAAAATGTATTAATTAATTAAAAAAAGAAAAGAAAAAACAATTATAGATTTAAACATTTTCCCAGGATACCCAATACAATAAACAGTTTTTGGACTATTACTATATTACCGTATGTGTTAACAATACCGACCAGGTGCAGATATGAGGTTTTTCGCCACTTTTCTGTTTTTATGCAGATACGAGGTTTTGTTCTTGGGCCACTGATATGTGACAATGTGTTCTGGACCTCTTTTTATGTATATATGTAGTGATTAAAATCCTATCAGTGAATTTCCATATAATGTTATTTTAAAATAAATAATAATAAACAAACAAAAACAACAATGGGTACCCCGGGTTAACAATGGTCTCCCTCTTCCACAGGCTTCCAATAGTGCGTCTTACATCCAGGACGCTTTTCAGCTGCTCATGCCTGTACTAGAGGTCTCCCACATTCAACGGAATGCAGAGTCGACCTGAAACAGTCGCAGCTTCCTCCGCCTTCCCCATCAGTGTCAAAAGCAGGGACTCTCGTCAAAGGGGACAATATTGACGCATCATTTTAGACGTTTTTCAAAAACCGCCTCACTCATGTTTTTCAAGCTGAACTCAATTTCACGCCTGGAAGGAAACGTGTATTATCGACAGAACAGTGTTTACTCTTTGTGTGCAATCCTTTATTTGTACAGTATGGCGCAGTAGATAGACTTTATCGAGTAGCAGTATTGAGGAAATTGATAGAAGAGTTGTTTGAATGACGACACAAGTCTAAAGGCAGCAAAGCACTTCAAGAAATTCTCATAAGTTAAGCACAGAGTTGTTGTTTTATTTTTGTTTTGTTTCAATTTTCAGTATGAGGGTAAAATAAGGGGGGGGGGGTTATTGTCACTTTCGTCCTGGACATTTTTGTTGATCAGTTTCCCGTTGCTATGCAACCAGTGAAAAATGGTCTGAAGTACGACGCTCTTGACAGTTGAAATAGAAATAGTATTTATGTCTAGCGATCGTCCCATCCAGTGTTAAAATGTGCTGAATATTCAGTAGTCTAGGGAGCACGCAATTCCACATACTTTCTATTGAATATAACAAGAAAAAAAGCAGAAGTTTGAAAGACTGCTCTTCAGTGGAACACAAAGCCTAATAGACCTCTCACGTGTGATGTATTTTCAGGCTTCTCTCTCGTGAACGTGCAAGAGGTCTATGCCACCTTCACATGGTCCATGGGAACTCGAAAGTTCAGAGTTAGCGAATCTGGCGTTTGACATCTGACCTGCTAGCGTTCCAATGTCAATGTCAGACGAAACATTCCACCAATAACAAAAGTGAATCATTCAAAGGCCACTACTGTTTAACAAGTTGATGATATCGTTTTTTTTCATGGCACACAAAAATTACGTGATTCTCTCTACTTGATTTTATAATTTTCTCAGACTTTCCATCATCGTTTATCCAACTTGGTATCACATGCTTTTTCCAGGTCGGACATCGCATGGAGGTGCTGTAAGTGGTATTTTTTTGGTTAAAGTATTTGTTAAATAAATGGTAAATGGCTGCATTTATGTAGCGCTTTCATCCAAAGCGCTTTACAATTTGTTCCTCACATTTTACCCATTCACTCACACATTCACACACCGACGGCAGAGGCAACCATGCAAGGTGCCAACCTACTCATCAGGAGCAATTAGGGGTTAAGTGTCAAGGACACTTCGACACGCTGCCCGGGAGGAGCAGGAATCGAATCGGGAACCTCCGGATTACCAGACGACTGCTCTACCTCCCGAGCCACTATTAATCATCACTGATATAGTGTTAGGTCAGTACCATGGGTCTCCCAGTCCCTCCGCTCTGCAGTAAACGCAAAATACATTTTGACGTATCCCTTCCCACTTTATCCAATCAAGAGAGCACCCTAGATATTTGTACTTGTTTCAAGAAATCTTGCCAAACCAAATTTGCTTACTGCACTGCTAGATTATTTAAGTGTTAGAACACATTTGCTTAAAACTTTTAAAATATTTCTTATTTTTTGTCAGACCATTTTTGCAGTGTGGAGTTCGCTCTCCTGATTGGATAAAGTAGGAACGGGATACCATAACATTTATTTTCTGTTTACTGCAAAGCGGATGGACTGGGAGACCCATGTGACCGGACACTTTATATCAGGGAGTGTAGAGCTATTATTTTAACAAACAAAAAAATACCACTTACAGCACCTTTAACCTTAGACTGGATTTTAAAGGGATAGTTCTGAAGTATATGATGACCTACTAAATACATTGGGTGTTTTTTCTTTTAAGTAATAAGTACTTACTTATCCACACACTATTCTTAAGTTTAGGTTTTAATTCCTTTTCATTTGAATTACAATAAGTCTATTTCAGTTGTACTAGTCTCTTCATTCCTTCTCTTCTATTCACTATTAATGATAGGATCAGGTTAATGGTATATATGTATTTCAGGTTATTTTTCCTGGTGATGCAGAACTTTTGTTCTCCAGTAAACGTTTTGATCCTATTCTTGGAGTAGATTACGCCAATATGGATTCATTTTATTGTCAATGTCCACTGCTTTTGTGTTGTGTTGTGGGGTTGTAACAATGATTGTAATATCAGGTTATCCCATGTTTGGGGGGAAATAAACTATAATTGTCACATACGGTTTAAAAATGGTTTTGAAATAAAGATGTTTTTTTGTAAACAACCCATGTTTTGATTGTTAGCTTAGAGGTCAATGGAATGATCGTCACGCTCTTGTCCTGCATCTATTCTCAGGCAATGCAATTCATGTTCTTTGAACTCGTATACAGCGCATTTAGATGGTTCTCCTAAACTGATAGATTTATCATGTGACAAACTCAATGTGACAGCATTTGGATGCTTATTTTAGGTTGTAATTTGTAGACCAATGTGAGCGCCTACTCTGAGCCCATTCATAAGTATGTGTTGTACTTTCAGCAGAGTTGTGAAGAGTAAATATCTTTCTGTGTTTGCTCAATTTCTGTCCACCTCTGCTTCCTGCTCCTCCCTAATGGCAGACATTGGTATTGCAATTTGAATACACCCCTACTGCCCAAATTGCATTTTCCCATAGAATAACACTCTAAAACATACTATTTTATTAGAATTATGTATTATGAAGGCTGATTTATTCATCAATAACTGAGAGCCACATCTAGGAGTTATTTATTATTATTTGTGTATGTTTTGCATGGCTAGAAACTAGAAAGGTGATGAATGAATGAAAACTTTATTTAACAGATTGCAGAATGGGTACAATACAGTACGGCTCAATACACAACAGACCAGAGAAAGACGTTTGTCTTGTTTACATCAGGGTCCCCCATTTTCAATTCATAGTGACATTTATGACATAGGGACATACAGGTATATAGTACTGTTATATTTGTGATGTATACGATATGCAAATATACAGTACTGTTACCCATAGATCCTAACAGAATATTATGATGGGGAGGAGACTGTACATTAGGAGGGGGTGGGGGGAAAATATACATATGGTGGGGAGGAAAACACTGATGAAAACACTATGGGCTGCAAAACGGAAAAGCAACCATGTTCTAGTGAACAGCATGAAGCCTAAGTAGTATTTTTGGTATATTCACTTTTAATATCTCAAACAATAAGCAAGCTGTGAAGACAATACATATCTGTAATCTCTATGGAGTATTTATATAACTAACGATACGCTCTTCCCCCTGTTTCTATTCTTACCTCTAGGGCTGTACCGAATGTCATTTTTTAACATTCTAAGCTTCGATTGAAGTATTTGAACGAAGCTTCGAATGTCTATAAAAAAATATTTACTTCATAAAAAAATTAATTAAAAAATTTGTTTTTTATTATTATTTGTTTTAACTAAATCCTCAATTTGAATAAAGTGATTAATCTGATTAAATTAGTATTTTTATTTTATTAAATACACTTTATTTAATGAATATAACTCATCAGTTTTGTCAACATAAATAATCCAATAAGGGCACGGTTGGTATGAAAGTGATGGTGATGTCTTATAGTATAATTTTAGTGTAGCCTAATCTTTAACTGCAACTGTGAAGAAAACCCCCATTGGTTTAAACAGATTGAATAGACAAAAAAAAATAAAAAATTCAAATGTTGATTTAGAATTCGAATGTCATCATCATCACCACCACCCACTAGGGGTGTAACGGTACACAAAAACCACGGTATGGTTTTACCTCGGTTTTGAAGTCAAGGTTCGGTACAGGTTTTCGGTACAGTGGGGGAAAGTTTGGCTTTCCATGTTCCACTCGGGTGTGCAGTAACTAATTGTACTTGTAGGGCTGTCAACAAATATTCTATATTGAAATTAATAATCGACTTGTAAAAAAAATTGCTGATTGGCGCAGTGGGCAAGGTGCTCGCCTCTAACGCAGGAGACGTTCAAGACAGGGGAGGGCATAATTGGATATATGAAATTGGGATGGGAGAAAAATAGAAAAAGTGGATCCACATTTTTTTTTAAATGTATTTTATTTTAAGACTTCTAAAGAATGTCATGTTTTTACTTTAGACATATTTCTATATTATTCAAATGGGAGCTAAATATAATATACTTTATTATTATATTACATTATATTATAATATATAATATTACATTACATTATATCATACATATTATTTATATTATTCAAATGAAGTCAAACATGTTCCGTTTTAGGCGGTCAGGTGGCATAGCGGAGATTGCGCTCGTCACCAATGCAAGAGACTGCGGTCTCGACTCCTGGAGTCAGCATTGCTTGAGGCTTGGGCTGATCGCTATACTAACGCTGGGTTAGGGGGAGGGCAAGTCATGGGTGGGAATCTGGTGTTGTGGACAGCGACGCCTACAGGTCAGGTCTGGGCGTTTGCTCAGCGGAGGCAGGACTTGATGAAGGCAGCGTGACCTCCCACACGTTACACTTCACCAATGAGTCCTCGCTGCCAGGTGAAAAAAGAGTTACTGGCTGTCGCCGCGTGTGTCAGAGGAAGCGTGCAGATGACTTCAGGATTCCCCTGTTTGTACCGACCAGTAGGAGAACATGCACACAACAACCAGGTAGGGGAGGGGGGGGGGAATTGGCACAACGACTAAATTGGGACGGGGAGAAAACAGAAAAATCTGAGAAAGAGAGGATACAAAATTTAATGTCATAATCAAACATTCTAGAACATTTGTGTATCTATTCAACATGTTCCATTGTGATGTCACAGTATGATTTCAACATGGTCCATTGTGATGTCACAGTATGATGTCACAGTATGATGTCATAATCAAACATTCTAGAACATTTGTGTATCTATTCAACAATTCTCTCAGAAGATCTCAGATCTCAGTAGACAAGTGAAGATATCACTTGTTGTTTCCGGCTACTTGTCTGTAAGCTTGAATATATAATAATAATAATAATAATAATAATAATAATAATAATAATAATAATAATAATAATAATAATAATAATAATAATAATAATAATAATAATAATAATAATAATAATGATGGATTGGATTTATATAGATACAATTTAAAAATCACCACATGGAAGATGAAACAAGCACTGAGTTTAACACCCACAATGCCATCCTGTGTGGCTGCAGCGCCTATTTCACGTAAGTTTATCTTGTTATCAGGTTAGCTGGCGATTCTAACTTTTAAACAAGGGGGCACAGGGGGGCAAGAGCTAGTATGGGGGGGGCAAAAAAAACTCTTAATTTTTTATATAAGTATGACCAGTAAGTATAAAGGAAGTTGGGTTTATCTAGACATGTACCGTAGCAGGTAAGGTCATAGCTGTCAATAGGGCTGTACCGAATGTCATTTTTTAACATTCAAAGCTTCGATTGAAGTATTCGAAAAAATGTACTTCATAAAAAAATTTAAAAAAAAGGGATTACATTTTTTTAATTAAATCCTCAATTTGAATAAAGTGATTAATCTGATTAAATGCGTCTTTTTCTTTTATACACTTTCTTTAATTAATATAACTCATCAGTTTCGTCAACATAAATAATCCAATAAGGGCACGGTGGTATGAAAGTGATGGTGACGTCTTATAGTATAATATTAGTGTAGCCTAATCTTTAACTGCATTGGGTTTTCTAAAATGTATACCTAGGTAAATGGAATATTGCTCCACTTCTACAAGGGCTATTTGCATATTCTTGGTATCTAGGTACATCTATGGACCTCAGTTCCGTACCCCAGGTGAAAATCTGCATAAAATGTATACCTAGGTAAATGGAATATTGCTCCACTTCTACAAGGGCTATTTGCATATTCTTGGTATCTAGTGAATGACCTCAGTGAATGTATTCACAGTGTCAGAAATATTGTGTCTATTACTAGGCTTGCTTAAAGGAAAACTCCAACATTTTGGGAAATTATCTTATTTAATCCCTGAAGTTAGACAAGAAGATACATACCTTTTTTGTCTCTGTGCGTGCATTTAGCTTTGGGAACAGTCGCTCCGTTAGCGTAGCTTAGCTTCATCACTGGAAGTGGGGGGGGCCGGAGCCTGACGTTCCCTACAGGGTCTTACAGTCACCAAATACAACTCCAAAACTTTCCTGTAAACATGTTGTGACCTGTGTATTCACCACGTGGAGAAATAAAAAATAATTGAATTAGACAATTACGTTTTATAAGCAAATATACTCTGAACTATTTTTTGCCTAACCACTCGAGTCTCTGGGCGCAGTCAGTGGTTTCAACGTGAAGCCCTGTTTGTTGATATTCTCATTCCTTCAAAGGATCCGAACCGATTGAAGTTTATGGATACCATGACTTAAAATCCTCTTACCTTGACGATTAAAAGCCTCCCCAATTTAGAAAACAGTAATCCAATGGCTGGTATTGATAATATAATACTAACTAGTGCACGCTTGGAGCTAACCGGAGCTAACACAGAACAGGATGGTAAAGTAAATATAATGACTTCATTTCTGGGGTTTTCAAAATAAAAGTGCGACGTTTATAGCAGCGGAAAACGTTTATTTTGTACATTATCTAACGTTAACACGAACCTAAACTAACGTACGTTTGATTTTAAAATCGCAATTTTTTTGCATCACTCTGAAAAATATGGATATATGATCATAATGTCATTTAAGGGTCGGTACCGACCCCGTGGGGTGGAACAGGTTACAGATTGAATAGACAAAAAAAAATGTAAAAGATGTATTTTTTATTTTTTATTAAAAATAAAAAATTCGAATGTTGATTTATAATTCGAATGTCAACATTATGATCGATGCTTCGAAGCTTCGAAGCATTCGGTACAGCCTTACCTCCATCTCGAAAGTCATGGGGAAAAAAACAGATTGAATAGACAAAAAAAATATTAAAAAAAAAATATGTATTTTTTATTAAAAATAAAAAATTCGAATGTTGATTTATAATTCGAATGTCAACATTATGATCGATGCTTCGAAGCTTCGAAGCATTCGGTACAGCCTTACCTCCATCTCGAAAGTCATGGAAAAAATTGTCTACGAACAGGTCGAAAAGTACCTCGCGGATCTAATCTAATCTACGAATTCCAATCTGGCTTCAGAACATCCCACTCCACTGACACATGCCTTCTCTATTTGAACAACCACATCAAACAAGAGGTGAATGCGAGGTAATACTGCGGCATGGTCACGCTGGACCTACAAAAGGCCTTCGACACTGTCAATCACTCCATTCTGATTGACAAGCTAAAAGCAATTGGTTTTGGATAGTTTATCAGTGAGCTGGATGCAATCCTACCTGGAGGGGAGAGAACAGATGGTAGAGGTAAACGGTACTCTATCCCCCCCTCCGAGTGAGCTGTGGTGTTCCACAAGGAAGCTACTAGGACCGTTACTGTTCCTAATTTATGCAAATTACATGTCGTCAGCTTGTGACTGCAACTTGTTCCTGTTCGCGGACGACTCAGCCCTGCTCTCTTTGGATCAAATAACAAACTCAGCAAAACCAACGGCTTCTCTGTTACAGTGGGTGACAATATTGTCACAAGGAAAGATGAAATTACATACCAGGGTTCTATCCTTGAGGCAAATCTTTCCTGTGACAAAATGACATCCAATGTAATCAAAAAAGTCAACCAACGAACAAGATTCTTGTACCGGATCTCCTCTCTGGTAAACAAGAATAACCTGAAGACTCTAGCAGTGGCGTCGTTAGCCCTGGGCTTCCGGGGCTTTAGCCCCGGATGTTTTTCTCCTAGCCCCGGACCTTTAAAAGAAAAAAAAATAGTTTTTTTACTTTTTTTTTTTTAAGATGTCAGCATCTAATCCCCATTGTCTGTGCTGAATGTTTGTTAGTGTTTGGTATTTTTTGTTGGTTTTTAGTACTTTTAATCCATTTTTAGTAAGTAGTTTTCATTTGATCCTATAATTTTTTCATTCACCGATTTGTGGACTTTTTTTTTAGTGTCCTGAAAGGCACTTTATAAATCAAATGCATTATTATTATTATTATTATTATTATTATTATTATTATTATTATTATTATTATTATTATTATTATTATTATTATTATTATTATTATTATTATTATTATTATTATTATTATCCAGGAGGGAAAAGACACTTTGGATAGTAGGGACTGCATCTCTGCCTGTCCTGACCAGGAAACACTTTTCAACTGTTATCTCCTCTGGCAATAGTTGGATATTGTAATGTGTGGCGAGGGGTTGCAGCAATTCCACTGAGAGAAACTGGTCTGAGGCTGGATAACATGCCTGTATGCCTCTCATAAGTTGTTATCCAACTCATGAGAACCTGCTCTCAAGCTCTTGCAGCATTCTGTCGATGACTGGATAGAACAGTCTCTGTCTCAGCTGATCTCCTGAGCTGAGGTCTGAGCGTGTGCCACAAGATGCCATTACATATGGCCTTTGTCCTGTCATACATGTCCACTGCCATCTCTGAGGTGCAATAACCTTTGAGTGTGTCCTGCACTGTACTTTTAAATAGTACAGATAGGTAACGCAGCAGCACCTGGAGCCATCCATACCCATGTCCAGTGTCCACTGACAAAGACATGCTCATGATACTGTGATAAACTATAATAAGCTTTAATCGAACCCTGGTTAATTTCCTCGGATAGTCCGGTTGGTTTGGGGTGGTGTGAAAGCTCATTCACTCTTGCAAGTGAACCCTGCTGCGGTTCATTTGAGATGTGAATGCAAGGCGGACCAAAGGCAGGAAAAGACCCAAAAATCGAATCTTTTTTTTATGAGAAGACTGAAACATATGTATATAATGAAACACACAATACCGTTTTTCTTCGATTGCATGATTTTGAAAACGGGGCCCGGTGTTTCAAAACACACAATTAGCACAACCACACACACAATTATCAGAACACCTCAGATCCTTTGCTAAATTAAACACTTGTCAAAACCATACACTAATTTATAAAAACTACATTTTGTTACCATATGAAACACATGTTTCATATGACTTAATTCTGTTTGAACCAGTTACACACACTGCTGTGCTTAACCTAAAACACATTTAGCAATTCTACTTCTCAGTGATTAGAGTACTGTAAGTGAAGTACGCAGAGAATGTGCAAATATACAATAAATTCACCAAACACTACACAAGACCAATGCTGTAGTGTAGACTGATGAAAATATAATTTATTTATCTACATATACCCAAATCAATGATGCAGACTGCTGAAAAAAAAACATTTTCTCTCCATATACCCAAATCAATGATGCCGACTGATGAAAATATAAATTTTCTCTCCATATAAACAAATCAGTCAACATTTCAACATGGAGAATCACAACAAAACACGTCCCAGTTTTCATGCTACTATGTGCATAACACTGTAAGCTCAGCAAATATCAGACAAACATAAAATACTGTATCCAGTACAGGTTAAAATTACAGTAAAACAAAAACAATTTTGAAACAATTTAAATAGAGTACAGAAAATACTAGACATTATCTCTTTGCCTAGCTGGATCTGGCAAGAGAATTTTTTGCTCTGTGTGTATTGTTTTGCAAAAAGTGTGAGGCTGACATTGTGCTTATAGGGGTGCAAATCTGGGCCTATGTTTTGCTCCTTGAGTGTAAGGTTTTGATAATTGTGTAATACTTTTGATTTGAGTGTTTATGCAATTGAAGAAAACTGTAAAGACTAGAGATGAACTGTTTATTTATTTTGTACATAGGCTGTGCATATGTTTGTTTGTTTGTTTATTTGCTTATGTGTATGATTCTTAACTGTTTTTATTTTGTTATTGGTGTATATGTGTGTAAATTCAAAACTGGCCCCTACAAATGTCCTAACCCAGTTGTACAATAAAGACCAAGCATGGCTTTGTCAGTATTCCAATGTACAGCCCCACCCAACCCCACCCCACCTACCCAACCTCCTCCAATGTACAGTTTCCATGTCAAATGTATGTCAGTATTCCAATGTACAGTGTCCCCCCCCCTACCCAACCCCCCCCCCCCCCCCCCCCCCCCCCCCACCTCCAATGTACAGCCCCACCCCACCTACCCAACCTCCCACAATGCACAGTTTCTATGTCAAATGTATATACTCTTCTTCTGGATTTTTTTATTATCACAAACAGTACTGTATTTGAAAATCTGGTATGTCATAAATGTATAGATGTAGCAGTACTGTCTATCTGTATGTCATGTGTGTCATATGATGAATTGAAAATGGGGGACCCTGATGGAAACAAGACGAAAGTCTTTCTCAGGTCTGCATCCTCTTAACAATTGTATGTATTGAGCTGTACTGTACTGTACCCATTCTGCAATCTGTTAATACACTTTTCAATCAATCAATCAATCAATCAATGTATGTACAGTATATGTATATATATTATATATATATGTATATATATATATGTGTATATATGTATATTTGTACTCCTGTTGTGGCCTCTTGGGACCAGATCAATGTTTTATCTGGCTAAATAAAGGTTAAATAAATAAATAAGAAACTGATGATTTGGTCCTGTTAACTTTGAATTTTCTATGGGGACTGCCCAGATCCCTCTCATGGACATGGACCTCACTTTGAGAACCTCTAATGATTCTAGTTATTCAGTATTCATCTCTAATTACTCTAAAATTGCGTATTTCTGTGTTTAAAAAAAAAAGGGGGGGTCCCCCCCCCCCCCCCCCCCCGGGCTGAAGCCCCCAATGTTTTCTAGCCCTAAAAACGCCCCTGAACTTTACGACTATGCTTGCACCTCACCAAAGCACCTCGCACTAAAAACAAGATTACAAACATCACAAAACAAACTGGTCAGACTACTGCTTGACCTTACTCCTAAAACCCACCTCACCCCTGCCCCATTTGACAACCTGATTGATTGATTGAACATTTTATTAACAGATTGCAGAATGGGTACAATACAGTACAGCTCAATACACACAATTGTTAAGGGGATGCAGACCAGAGAACGACTTTCGTCTTGTTTACATCAGGGTCCCCCATTTTCAATTCATCATAACATATATGACATACATGACATACAGATAGACAGTACTGTTATATCTAGACATTTATGACATACCAGATCTACAAATATACAGTCAAATATACCTCGGATGGCTTAGAGTAGACAGCAGAGTACAGCAACTTGCAATGGGTCTGGTCTACAAGATACACTACACCACTAAGGTACCCATGTACATGTCAAAATACTTCCCAAAGGTCAGTGAATACCACGACCAGAACACCAGAGGGAGTTCCACAAATCATGTTCAACCCAGATTCGGCACAAACTAGGGTCTAAACACGTTTCGCAATAATGCCACATCAATGTGGAACATCGTACCCACAGCCGTAAAAAAAATGTGAATCCCTACCCACCTTCAAAACCGCTCTCAAAGAGCAACTACGGGAGGCTGCAATTCGAAACTGGCCCCCGTAAATGTCCAAACCCCCCCTCCCACTGTACAGTTTCCTCCCCCTTGTATGTTATCTGTTACAATCTCTGTTTAACAGTACTGTATATATTTACATATCTTGTATGTCACAAATGTAACAGTAAGTATACCTAATATATCAGGTAGAGAGATAAGTACAAATAAATCTATATTACAAATAGATTATAAAAAAAAAAAGAAAAAAAAAAAAAATAATAATAATAATAATAATAATAATAATAATAATAATAATAATAATAATAATAATAATAATAATAATAATAATAATAATAATAATAATAATAATAATAATAATAATAATAATAATAGGGGATTGATTGATTGGGGGATGCAGATCAGTCAGAAATGTCAAGATATATATCTCTATGTTGCTTATGTCATTATTAATTGAAAATGGGGGACCCTGATCTAAACAAGACGAAAGTCTTTATCTGATCTGCATCCCCCAATCAATCAATCCCCTATTATTATTATTATTATTATTATTATTATTATTATTATTATTATTATTATTATTATTATTATTATTATTATTATTATTATTATTATTATTATTATTATTATTATTATTATTATTATTTTTTTTTTTTTTTTTTTTTTTTTTTTTTTTTTTTTATATAATCTATTTGTAATATAGATTTATTTGTACTTATCTCTCTACCTGATATATTAGCCTTCAAACATTTTGCGTGGGTGGGTGTGTATTTGTCAGTATACCTGAGGTGGTAGACTATCTCATGTATTATGTTGCATTATCATGCAGTTGTGCCTTTGAGAGGAGGAGCAAGTTAACCACGTGGACCAGAGGGCGGGCGCGTGCGTTGTCTTTGACTTCCGTTTTGATTGACAAGGTGCTCCGCTCTGGTGCCAACATTAGCAGCAGGTAGCTAGCTAGCTAACATTAGCTGCATCCGTGAAAGATCCCACCAGCGCATCAGGTAAACAACAACGGTTTCTGATGTTCATTTCCCGTACCGAGAGATAACCAAAAGTCATATGTAGCCAAGATGGAAAAAACGGTGCTTTGTACAGCGTTAGCTTCATAGCCAACATGTTAGCATGAGCTGTTTAGCTAACTGGCTAACGTTAGCCTTTAGCAAAGCCGCTGCAAACGATAACGTTCGCCCGACTGGAGTTCTATCAATTCCTGCCATATGATAGTTGTCTTAGCAAGATGCGGTCTCTAACGGAAATGGTTTAGTATTGTTCGCTAACTAACTTGCATGTGCGGTTCACAGGCAACGTTAGCAATGTTTTGGATCATGAGGTGACCAGCTAACGTGGTCCAGATCCACAATTCAGCTACCGTTATTCATATAGAATACTATGCCAGTAAGTTACGCGTGTGTGTCTGTATTTGGGGCACAGGCGCCAATTGAATATATATTATGAATAACTATTATCGTAACTATCGTTACGATTTAAGTAAGTGAGAGGTTTGCCATTAAGGGAAAGACGATAGAATATCAGAAAATAGTACCAAAGACAAGTAATTCAAACAAGTTAACCGCCCAAAGCCAACCCCCAGTTCTGCATAGGATTTCTAGCAATGAGTCTTACGTGTGCACCCATAAGTGTGCATCCATCATAGTAATCTGTAATACATACTTTTATATCCCCATATCAAAATGGTTTGATAGACCACCAATGTTAAAGACTCACTCGTCAAATTAGTTCTTTGGGGCACAATTGCCTACCTTTGAAATGGCTGGTATCTTCATTTAAAATGAGCCCACTACTGTCCGAAACACAGTAATGTCAATCACCACAGATACAGCCAGTTGTACAGCTTTGATTAGTGGGTGAGTCTAAATGGTCCTCATTTTGAGCTATCCCTCTTTGTCTGTACGTGATTGAGCCTACTTGTCCCCTGTTCCAAATGATAGAAAATCTTACTAATGGCACCTTTAACTACAAGCTTTTTTCTGTTATGATTTACTTTGATTGATTGATTGATTGAAAACTTTAACAGATTGCAGAATGGGTACAATACAGTACGACTCAAGTCAATACACACAATTGTTAAGGGGATGCAGACCAGAGAAAGACGTTTGTCTTGTTTACATCAGGGTCCCCCATTTTCAATTCATCATTCATACTGACCTTCAATTCACTTGTTGTCTCCAGAGCAAAAATGCCAGCCGCACTCGCAGATGCCAGTCAAATAATATGTGAAGTTTGGGCGAGCAATGTGGAGGAGGAGATGAGGAAGATCCGACAGATTATTCAAAGCTACAACTACATCGCCATGGTAAGAGCTGTTTTTTTAAGACGAGGGGCACCTCATAGACCCTTTTATCATAATACTCACGGTTTGGATCGTATCATGGATTGGATGATCAGCAAAACAATTTATTCAAAGTATTAGCTGAAAGCATCAGGAACACACTTATATGATCTATTAGGCCTAATTGTTCATTCTAAAGAAAGCTTTGTGGTCAGTCTGGTAACTTTTCTCTGGAGGTCCATCCATCTGTGTAGACCTAGTAGTGTGACCTATACTGGAAGTATTGGATAATTCTGCTTTGTGCCTGTTCACGTTTGGAAATTACCTTGTTGCTGAATTAAGTGACTATGAAAGGAAATATTAACGCTGTTGCTCAACATTGTGCACACTGAAATGACGAATTACCTGCTGTGATTGTATTGGGCTACAACATAGTTCGTTATAAATAACAACATTATGGCTTTGATTATGGATTTTGTCCTGTCAATATATAAATGCACTGTGCGGAGTGACCCATACGGATCAACTACAATGCGTTACACCCCCACATCGCCTAGTGCTTTTATCCAGAATGTCCCTGCAGTGTCTCAGACAGAAAGACAGCGGAGTACAGTAGTCCGACTCCTAACTACAGTAAACGGGTACACCACAGATCTTATCCCAGCTCTGATGCTCACTGCAACAGAATGAGATTACGTGCCTATTTCACGCATTGAGAACACTGTCTGGATTTAAACAAAAAAAGATGCGCTCATTGGTTTGGAGACGGAAGCAGAGTTTGGCCTTCAAAATGACGTTGACGAAAGTCAGTCAGTCATTTACTCGTGGTTAGGCACTCTTCCGCTAGTGGTGGAACTCACAGGCGTGGCGCTTTGTGTGAGAACAGTTTAATCCATGTCCTCCTTATCCACGAGTCCACGACACTGTGTCCTTGTTTTTATTCATATTTTTTGGGAGAGTACACTCTTTGGGTGATAAGAGTAGGAATGGCATTCAACTTGTAGAAAGGGATAAGGTTACCTTGACATTTGTTTTATTTGTCCACCAGACGTTTGTCACGTTGTGAGTAAAACAAGGGCACACAGTGTCACAGACGCAAAGAGCCTTGTGGTCTCCGTCTCGAGAGGGAGGTCTGTCTGGGTCAGAGTTTACATTCAAAATAATTGGTGCCGGTGCACGCTGTCCTAGAAGATAAAAATGTCCCCGGACAAGTGGGAGAAATTCCGGTAAAATATAATTTGTGTTTGAAGAACAAATAGAAGATTTCTCCACTGGGTCAAAGAAATATGGTGATGGTTATGTTGAAGGAAAGAAAGCAGGTGCTCCTCAAGGATAGAGATTAAACACAGCCTGTCCAACTTACTTATAATGGAAGTCCAATGGTAGAGGTGGTGGTCTGCAAGGAATCTAAGACACTCTGACTGTGAATAAAAAAATCCATTATTACAATATGGATATTCAGCAGGTACTCAAATCAGTTATCTGTGTTTATTGAGTTTAAAAATGAAGAATGACATCCAGGGCTGCACGCTAAGCTTTTTCACTAGGGGCACAGGTGCCCCTAAATGAAAAATGTAGGGGCACAGAATATTTTTTAGGGGCACCTTTTTAAATAATTTTTTTTTATTATAGTGCAAAAAAATATGTTCCTCCTGCCTCATTACTGTGGTCCTTTTATTTAACATTTAAGTGCTTTTGTTTTCAGGTTTATCTTTTATAATGAACCAACTGAAGTATTACCACAGCTGCAAACATTTCTTCTTTCATTGATAACAGTGTATTAACACTTTGATCGCCGGGGTTAAATTCATAATTTACCATCCCTCGCCAGCCCTATTTAACATGGAGAAGTTCCCCTTCTTTGCAGGGCTATAACTTTTTAAATTGTATTGCTAAATTGACATTACCATGGCCCATTCAAAGTCCTATATCTATTGTTCAGGGTGTAGCAACGTTATACTTTTTCATTCACATATTCATACTAAAATACGGTCTAAAGTATAAGTATGTTTTTATCGTTTTCTGCAGCTTTCTCCAGAATGTGATTTATAGCCCTAAATGCATTATATTGATGATTGTATACAGTTTGATAGCAATCGGCGCGAGATAAAAAAATTCAACTGCACGTACTTCTAGAAGTTACTACGTATGATCTGATGTTGACCGGATGGGCGGGGGGTCGTTTTATAATTCCGTGGGCAACGTTATATCATTCATCTAGTGTGGGTGATATGATCATTAGAGCAGTTAGTATAGAAGACATTAAAAAATAACGCTGAAACTCACCGTAGCTTTCTCTCGCCGTTGGGAGATGAGCGTGGAACAGAATTTTTTTCTATTATGGGATGTAGAAATACCCGATCCATTTCCAGGTTGTATAATAGTATATACGTCCAAATCATGTTGTTTATCGAGTTATTGGCAACGGATCGCTATCCATTGTGTCGAGATCGAGTCCCGGGACCTATAGCGAGTGATCGGACCAAATTGAAATGAGCACCAGCTTCCACTTCCTGTTTCTTCCCTGGGCGATCAGGCCGATCGGCCACCAGATGGCGCTCTTGAACCGTTAGAGAGTTGATAGGGGCTCACCAGTACATCTCATGTCTCCGGGGGAGAAATATGATTTCGATCACAGATTTTTGAAATATTGATATCAAAGACGCTGTCCAGCGTCAACGGCAGAATGAGCATGGCCGGGAATGACGTGTTCCAGCGTCAACGGCGATTAAAGGGTTAACAGTGTTCATAGTCAGTGTCTGCTGCTCTGCTGTTGATGGCAATAACTGGAATGGATTATCAAAAAAACACTCAAACAACGCTCTCTTGTGGCTTTTCCTGTGGTTTATTAAAGCAAAACACACCACAGCTAGGGCTGGGCGATATGGCCTAAATATGATATCACGATATTTTCTGACCTTTCGGCGATACACGATACACATCACAATGTTTTTCCTTTTTCCCCCCAAACAATTCTTTATGAGATTTACCAAGACAGTATTTGAGTTTGCAAGCTAACATTAAAGACAAAAGACCCATGTATTTAGCATTTTTATATTATATATTAGATTTAGATGATTGGATTATTAGATTATATATTATTGCATATATTTAGCATTTCGTTTTTTTGAGATTATATATTAGATTAGATTTAGATTATATATATTGTAACTATTTATTGTAGGGCAAATATAACTGAGGAGGGCATACATAGTACTTATCTTATTAAAAAACAAAGCATTCATTAGCAAAACATGAAAATGTCAAACCACATTTGTAATGTTTATTGTTTACTGAAACGTTTGACTGTTTAAAAATAAATGAACATGATGACTAATTTATTTTCTTTAATTGTTACATTAGATATAAATACTGATATTTTTTATGTAAATCTACAAACTAGTAGCTTATAACTGGTAATCGAATGCTTTTGCATACATTTATATGAACTATTCCACTTACCAATGGCCAGGTGAATGAAGCCTGTGCCCAAACACTGGAGTCGAGTCCACTTATTCAAAGCCAAGGCTTTGACAACGTTGACTGCGCTGTCTTTTTCATGGTTGTCAATTGAACCATGTGCTTTCCTATGGCTATGAGGAACGTTACCGCATCTGTGATCTCCCCCCATCGCTTGCTCTTCTTGTCATAAAGTGAGCCGCACACGGCTCACTTTAGTGTTGTCTGTTTTGGCTGTGGTTTTAAAACACTTGAGGTACTAGTAGGGCTACCGGCGCGCAACTTAATGTTTTAGGCATATTCTTTTGGGTGTTTCCTTTCCTCCCGTTGCCCCGACTTTAACTTTACAAAGTTTGAACAGAATGATGCTTTGACTAACGTCTGTTCGCGTGTAGCCGAACCAGGTCCATAATGTAGAACCCTTTTTTGGAATTAATTCTACGGAGTCCTCGCTTTCGTTTTCGCCACACTGAGCCACCCCTCTCTGTCTCTGGCTAGGTGTGTGCGCTTGCGTGCGTGTAGATGACGTAATTTGGACGAGTGTGTGTGTGACTGACTTTTTTTCTGCAAGAGGCGAGAGGGAGAGGAAAGCATTTCGAGCTTAATTTAGGAGTGAAATGCGAATGAAAGGTTTGAATCGGTACTCATCGCAACTTCGCAAGCGTGCCCCCAAATATAATTTTCAATTCGCACAGGCTATATTTAAGAGCAATTTGCGATAACCTCGTCGCACTGTACAGCCCTGACATCATCAAGCCATGTGACTTGCATGCATAACGTGTCCCTGTAGTCGGGGTGTTGGACCAGCTTAGCCATAGTGTTGTTGACGGAAGATTCAGACTGTTGCCTGTGTCGTTCAGTCAAAGTTGGATAAATGGAAAGACCCTCCGAAAATCTGTATATTAGTTTCAGTCTTTGTTGAGAAATTAGACTTTTCAGTTGCTTCTCCACTGTCCACTTCACTGTGTACTGAAACAGAGGGAGAGAACCCTCTCGGCGAACTGTGTACTGAAACGGGGGAAGAGGACCCTCTCTGTAAACTGTGTCCTGAAACAGGGAGAGAACCCTCCCAGTTCACTGTCCTGAAACAGAGGGAGAGAACCCTCTCAGTTCACTGTGTCCTGAAACAGAGGGAGAGAGAACCCTCCCAGTTCACTGTGTCCTGAAACAGAGGGAGGGAGAGAGAACCCTCCCAGTTCACTGTGTCCTGAAACAGAGGGAGAGAGAACCCTCCCAGTTCACTGTGTCCTGAAACAGAGGGAGAGAGCACCCTCTCAGTTCACTGTGTCCTGAAACAGAGGGAGAGAGAACCCTCTCTCAGTTCACTGTGTCCTGAAACAGCGGGAGAGAGAATCCTCTTAGTTCACTGTGTCCTGAAACAGGGAGAGAGAACCCTCCCAGTTCACTGTTTCCTGAAACAGAGGGAGAGAGAACCCTCTCTCAGTTCACTGTGTCCTGAAACAGAGGGAGAGAGAACCCTCCAGTTCACTGTGTCCTGAAACAGAGGGAGAGAACCCTCCCAGTTCACTGTGTCTTGAAACAGAGGGAGAGGACCTGTGTTGATGACTAATGTTATCAATGTTTACTTAATGTAATTTCACCAGAATGTAACGGCTTTCTTAACTTTAGCTTTGTGATGTGTGCATTCTGTCACTGTGGGGCTTTTATTTGTTAGGAGCAAGTGAGTGAACAACAGTGGATGAATATTCCTGATATAATAAAGCAATTCTATTCTAACTATTCTCCATCACCAGGACACGGAATTCCCCGGTGTGGTGGTGCGGCCTATCGGTGAGTTCCGCAGCACCGTAGACTACCAGTACCAGCTACTGAGGTGTAACGTGGACCTGCTGAAGATCATACAACTGGGCCTGACGTTCATGAACGAAGACGGAGACTATCCGCCCGGCACAACGACGTGGCAGTTCAACTTCAAATTCAACCTGACGTGAGTGATCTGCATCTCCTCTTCCAGCATGGAGCACCAGATAAACACCTTATCGGTACCTGCAGTCCAGGCTTTCCCTGTCTATTTATTAAGCTTTCAGGTGGTTCACCTAATTTTTTTTTCTCTGGCCACTTAATTTAAAGTGTGTGAAAGTGTTTTACATTTGGTCTCTTCCTTACCTAAAGCATATGATAAATTCCAGTAGTGCCATTTCCTCGCATAGAGCCTGTGAATTTAGTGTTTGTGTACGATATTGGAATTTCTAACGTTGATACAATACCTTAAACAATATCGATATTCAATACCATTTTCCATACCATGGGGCCCTGTTCAGTTTCTTAGCTTCATGAGTTTTCATTTTTATGTTTGTTCAATACAGCTGGTAGGGTTAGGATAGTTGTGGGCTGAACTTCCCAGCTTCTCTATTACTATAAGACAAATATCAAACATTTAGATTAACGTCACGGTGACCAAATGCGTCCACATTTTTATAGGATTCTATCACATTTTCATAACACTAGCGAATATAACTTACCCTGCACCGTTTTCATTGAGGTTTCTTACAAATTAACGATGTTTTATTTGTCCTTTATATGCGGATAACATTAAAATCTTAAATTGTACCATTATGTTCCCCTTTAGACAACAAACATAATGCTAATGATGCACTTTTGTTAAGATAATTAGGTGACCATTCTCGGTCACTATATTCAGGTCGCATTAATAGTTTAACGCTGTTCAGATCACGTTTTCCTAATCCGGTGCTGACCTGTGAACTAGGTGATAAATGTCTTGGGATTATTTTTTTTTGTATTTTTTTTTTGTATTATTTTTTAAACAAACACATAAACAAACATGACAACATAAAATTAGATATACAAGCATTAATTAACAGTGCACATCCAATGAAATCACCATTTAGATAAATGTCTTATACAAGATATACCCCTAATACCTGCTATCTAATACCCTACACACATATGCTCTCGCTCGCTCCCCCCCCGGACCCCTCATTGGATAATCCATCCATTATCGTTCGCTCCTAACCAGGCACTACCATTATATGCTAGCTTTTATTCTCTCCACCACTTCTAACCACATTGTCATTTTGGATTCATTGAGACCCAAAATTCTTGCTGTAGATATTTCTAAATAAATCACTTCGAGATATGTAAGAATCCAGACCTTCCGGCACATTTTTTCCGGTTGAAACCATCGTGATGCTATCAGCTTTTTAGCCGCTGTGATACCAGACAAAACCAATCTCTTTAGCTGTATAGGTACTGCACACTCAAAAACATCATTCAGCAGTAATACAGAGGGGTGTACAGGTATATTCAGAGTTAAGAGATTTGATAATTGCTGGGTCACTTCTTTCCAGAATATCTTAACTGGTGGGCAGTCCCAGTACATGTGCATAAATGTCCCCTCGTCCCCATTTGTACATAAGGAGCATTTGGAGTCTTGTTTAAGACCCATTCTGTTCAGTCTTATAGGAGTCAAGTATGTCCTATGAATATAGTTAAGATTGATTTGTTGATGGTCCGGGTTCCTTGATGCAAGTCGAACATTTTCCCAGGCTTCTTGCCAATCAAAATCTATTTCCAGGTCTGGTATATCCCTCCTCCAGACTGACTCTAGGTGGAGGATTTCATACGAGGACGTTAGTAATTGATGATAAAAATCTGAAACAAAACCTCTCGATGTCTCTCTTTCATAGAAGAATTTGTGGTATCTGTGGTGTACAATTGGTATCCTTAATGGAACACCGTGAGCCTTCAAACATAACAATAACTGTGCGTAAAAGTAATATGTGGAACTGGTGAGATTACATTTTTTACGTATTTCCTCATAACTACAAAATCCCTGTTTGTTGAAAACATCTCCTAATGTGTGATTGATTGATTGAATAGTTTATTGGTTTAGAATGGAAAATCACACATATACATTGTATATATATATATATATATATATATATATATATATATATATGATTGATATATATATACAATGTATGCCCTGCTTTTCCCATCTAGGGAATCTTATAGGTCGTTTTCCAATCAGGAGTGCATTGTTATTGAATAAGGGAGTATGATTATGCCATTTATGTGGGTTAGAATATTTGTTTTGTGTTTCACGCCATATCCGGATCGCATGAGTAATAATGGGGCCAAATTTCAGTTCACATTGCTTAATTGATAATTTGGTGTATACTATGTCCTGCAGTCTATGTGGTGCTACTATATTTACTTCTAAATTTCTCCAGGATACTGATGCTTGGGGATCAAACCAGGTTGTCAGTGGTCTTAAAGTGTACGCCTTAATATAGTGGAAAAAATCTGGAAATGCCATACCTCCGTCGGCTTTGTTTCTCTGTGCGGTGGATCTTTTTATACGTGGTGGTTTGTTATTCCAAAAAAAAATGTATGCGCAAGAGTGTACATTTTTCCAGTAACCATCTGGAGGGGGTAACGGTAGCATTGAGCTGATGAAGTTGATTCTAGGTAAGACATCCATCTTAACTATTGAAACCCGTGCCTGTACTGAGTTTTTAAGTTTTGACCACCTGTCAAAGTCGTATTTGATTTTATTTTCGATTTCTATGTAATTGTGCTTCACCGTTTGGCTTATGGTAGGGAATACTTCAACTCCCAAACATCTAAAGTGTTTAACCATTGGTATTTCTCCTGGAAGGCGTATATTTTTTGCAGGGGTGTTAAGTGGAAGGAAAGCCGACTTTGGCCAATTTATCTTAAATCCTGATAGGTCGCCAAAGTCATCAATCAACTTGAGAAGATGAGGCATTGCGGTGTTAGGGTTTTGCATGAACAGTATTACGTCGTCCGCATATAAACTAATTTTGTGTTGTGTGCCCTTGATTACGATTGGTTCTATGAATTGGGATTGTCTTATATATTGTGCTAAAGGTTCTAATGATAAATAGAATAGTCCGGGACTAAGAGGGCAACCCTGTCTAGAAGAGCGTGATACCGGAAAGATTTCGGAGGTGATTATACCTGTTGTAATCATGGCCGATGGGTCTTTGTATAATACTTTAATCATATCAATGAATCCTTTTCCTAACCCCATCCTTTCTAAGGGGCCTTTCTCACTCAGGTTTTGGGATCGAATCACCGCCCCGGAGCACGGGGGGGAGTGTTCTCACTCACCCCTTTTGGGAGCGAAACGGCGCTGATTCGTTTTACCCCCCGCTGAACGGGGCCAGTTGGATTAGGTGGTCTCGGAATCGGCCGTGGGAGCGGGGGGCGTGACACACACAACGTCGTTACCGTCATGCTTGCTTGAATTTTGGGCAGATAACACCACACAGCAACAACTGGAGAATACCCACAAAAACCATATTTATGGGCAATTTGAGAGTTCAGACCTCAACCAAAAACAAGTGGATGAAAACATGAAGCCACGTTACAAACGCACAGCACTAACCTGGCTCGCATTAGGCCTGGCAATTTTTGTTTGCCATGCTATTTTCTAGGGGTGCACCGATATATCGGTCGGGTATCGGTATCGGCCGATAAGTGCCTTGTTGACTGCTATCGGCCTATCGGCCGATAAGCTCAAATGTGCCGATAGCAGTCGCCGATAAATACCCATCAATTTGTGTAGCGTCAAAAGGCAAAAAAAAAAGTTCACTCGCGCGATCTACCTGCACAACGCCCGCCGTCCCCCCCACACACACACAATCTACTGCATCAAAGTAACTATTTATGATTAACAAGGCATTCGTTTTGTGGCATTAGCGTTATATAGTTAGTGTTACACGGACAATAACATCAGCATATTATTATTACCCATAGCAGCAAGGCATTACTCCGAGTCCGTTCATTAGCTCGGTTCCATTCCGTTGCTCATTCCGTTACCCAACTACACATTCTGCAATCTGTTAATAAAGTTTTCAACCAGACAAATGTATAGAAAGGCTTTGTTTTATTATAACATTTGTTGCAGTAAAATCATTATGTCTCATTTGGTCATGCGTGGAGCGCCGGTCGGCGGGCCGGGCAGCTAACGTAGCTACGTTATTAGCTATTAGATGCAAGACTAACGTTACTGGTGAAAATGTGATTTGCGTTGGAATACTCCTTTGTCAACTTGCTGTACTTTGCTTGCAGGTCTGCAGTCATTATTGCTGCATTATGAATAGCCGCAACTTTAGCCAAGGTAACGTTATGGCTAAACCTTTAACAATAGTTAACGCTAGCTTTCGGTTAGCTGTTCAATGCTATTAATAACAACTCCCCGTCAACACCCTCTCTCGGGAAGATGGCATTTAAGAAAGTATCTGCTGTTAAAATGAAGTGTTACACGTTCAATAACAAGCATATTATTTACCCGAAGATAGCAGTAAACAAGGCATTACTCCGTTAGTACGTTCATAGCTCGGTTCCATTCCGTTGCTCATTCCGTACCCAACTACACATTCTGCAATCTGTTAATAAAGTTTTCAACCAGACAAATGTATAGAAAGGCTTTGTTTTATTATAACATTTGTTGCAGTAAAATCATTATGTCTCATTTGGTCATGCGTGGAGCGCCGGTAGCTACGTTAAGTGTGTTCTGCTCTCGCAAACAGAACATGCCCGGAAGTAGAAAAATTTATAAACGCTTGCCGATTGGTGGTAAGGACAGCAGGAGGTGGGTGCTAGCGGTCACCGGTGTGGCGTAATTGGCCGAATCGACTGTCAATCAAAATGGTTCCATTGCATTGGTTGAAAGCTCTGGTTGAGAGAATAGTATCCTGCTGCAGGCCGCAAGAATGGTTCCATTGCATTGGTTGAAAGCTCTGGTTGAGAAAATAGTATCCCTCTGCAGGCCGCAAGACGATACTGGGAGAGAGATAGTGATACCATAAACATATTTCTTGATGTTTCCTTTTTTTAAGTAAGTAAAGAGGCCTACAAATACAAACATACACATACAAATATACAGTAGTTTCATTAAAAAAAAAATTAAAATTAAAAAAATTTTTTTTTTTTTTTTTTTTTTTTTTACAAATACTTATATACAAATATACAAATATCGGTATCGGTATCGGTATCGGCCGATAGTGTTAGTTGAACAATCGGTATCTGTATCGGCGGCCAATTTTCATATCGGTGCATCCCTACTATTTTCTATACATTAGTTGTTTGAATGCATTTATTTCTATTAGACCAGTGGTGCCCAACCAGTCGGCCGTGGTCGACCAGTAGATCAATGACATTCAATATAATCGATGCAGCAATGTTACTAGTAAAAGGCTAAGATAACTAGCGTTAGCTTAGCGTTAACGTTAACCCTGCAAAACTCTCAAAAGCGGACTCTACAACAGAGTTCCATTCGTGAGAAAAGAGGCAGAACACACAGTGAATGTATCCGTTTTGTTTATTGCACGTTCTTTGCTGAAAAGAAAAAGTGCTACAGGCTATACTAGACTAGGCTAAGCTAAATAGCGTTAGCCGTTAGCTTAGCGTTAGCCCTGGGAAACGTTCAAAAGCGAACTCTACAACACCATCCATTCGTGATAAAATGGGGTGGGTTATATTGACAAGGCTTGACAACAGAGGTTCAAATATAACTTCATATTTATTGCTTATTTATTCATTTTATATCAGCATCCAGTCTCCAGTAGGGATGGGAATCGAAAACCGGTTCCTAATTGGCTGATGCCTGGAACCGTGTGGCTCCCGTGACTTTCGATTCCCTTATCGCTGCCAGGTTTTTCCTACAGTTGCGCAATAACGTTAGCATGTAGCCATGGCAGACTCTATTTGATTCCTTAAGGGCTCGAAATTGCCTGGGTTTTGGTAATATGCTCCCGAAATGCTCCCGCTGTTTGGCTACTTCTATGTGCAGTGAAAACTACTTGAATGCTTTAGAACCTAGTCATTGATTTAGTTCAGGGTGAGCTAAAATTAGCCGCGGAGCTAACGCTAGCTAACGCTAGCTAACGTGAGCTAACGCTATTTAATCAAGCTCACAAAGAGAGATAAACAGCTGACCGCGGATAGTACAGGTACAAATACAATAAAACAGCAGGTGGGGGCTGTTGTGTAAACCTTGTACTCTTTAGTTCACATATAATAAGAGACGGAGTGTTTGTTTACAAGTCTGTACACTGTAAGCCAGGAAGTACCGTGGTGGTGCAACATACAAATGTGTCCGTGTAGCAACACAAGCCAATACCTTATAGGACAGGCTCGTGTGTGTGTGTGTGTGTGTGTGTGTGTGTGTGTGTGTGTGTGTGTGTGTGTGTGTGTGTGTGTGTGTGTGTGTGTGTGTGTGTGTGTGTGTGTGTGTGTGTGTGTGTGTGTGTGTGTGTGTGTGTGTGTGTGTGTGTGTGTGTGTGTGTGTGTGTGTGTGTGTGTGTGTGTGTGTGTGTGTGTGTGTGAGACAGAAGTCAGAGGAATAACAACCTGTTATTCAATAGATTAAATTAGTTTAAGAATAAAAAAATAAATACATTTTAAGAGAATCTCAAATACATTATTTTATTTAAGTGTAGGCTATAGTTAATGTTTTATTTTTTACAGTTTTTGTATTTTTCTGACATGGGGGCTCAACAATAAATGACAATCAGAAATGTCAAGTTGCATGTTGTTATTCTAACCAGCTTAGACCCCTACGCTCTGCATCTTCTGGCCGCCTCAGACCTACTCCTATCCAAGCTCCGGGAGGGTCATCAAAGAGAAGTCGCCTATTCTCAGTCCTTGCCCCACAATGGTGGAATGAACTACCCACCCCAGTTAGGACAGCCGAATCGCGTCCAATCTTTCGCCGTCGACTAAAGACGCACTTCTTCAACCATTATCTGAATAAAAAAATATATATCTAACCCTAACTAACCGTACTGTCATGCACTTGTCCTAATAAACTAACCTACAGTGTAGCACTCAACACTTTGATGAACATTGTTGCTCAGCTGATAGAGTTGTGCCCTTCCTGATGGCTTGTCGTACAGAACTTGTAAGTCGCTTTGGATAAAAGCGTCAGCTAAATGACTAAATGTAAATGTAGTTCTGTTGCATTTCCAATTTATTTATGTAAATTATAAATTGATCAGGTATCGATGAGGGTATCGATAAAGAATCGAATCGATAAGCAGAATCGATAATGGAATCGTATCGATAAAATCCTATCAATTCCCATCCCTAGTCTCCAGCGCCATGTTAACACTTCCTGTGTTTACATTTTCGAACGTGACATCATCGCCTACGGCAAGCGTAAACGCTCAAAAGGCAAACCGTAAACAGAACCCGGAACGAAACAAGACTGCAGTGTGTACGCAAACTAGAGGGGGGAGAGGGGGGGGGGGGGGGGGGAGTTCGCATCAGATCTCGGAACGGGCTAGAACGAAACGGAATGGAACCGAATACCTGAGTGAGAAAGGCCCCTAATACTGCCCATAGATATGACCATTCCAACCTATCAAAAGCTTTCATTGCATCCAGGGACAGCATCGCCTTAGGTGTGGTGTTGTCCTTGCTGGCATCTAGTACGTGTAGTCAAGTCAAGTCAAGAGATTTATTTGTCACGGCATACAAGTATACAATGAAATGCGGGTGGTCTTGCCCGCAACGATGTGCAAATAACATATAATAGAATCAACATTGTGCAATAAACAAGTAACATTGTGCAATAAACAAGTAACATGTTAGGGCATATCGGTACATGTACATAAGTTATTTACAGAGCATGGAGGACATACTGGGTCCTTTGGTAGTGTCTTTCTGTACATGCTAATTTATACAATCTCCGGTTATACTATACTATTTTTAAAGTGACCCTTCTTGGTGGCCATAAGTGTGGTCGTGTGCAGCATGAGTGTGTGCCTGCTCATGTTAAAGTGGCTGCTAGTGTGTGAGCGTGTACAGTGAGTGTGTTGTGCGTGTGCTCATGTGTGCTTGTGTGTGGAGAGTTCAGGGCTCTGATGGCCTGGGGGAAGAAGCTGAGCCGAAGTCTCTCTGTCCTAGCAGCTGGTGTTCGCAGGCGTCTGCCTGACCTGAGCGGCATGAACAGGCTGTTGTTGGGGTGGTGTGGGTCTTTCATTATTCTGCAGGCTCTGGATTTGCACCTCTTGTATAGAACCTGCAGGGGTGGTAGTGCAATACCCGTGGTACGCTCGGCTGAGCGCACCACTCTCTGTAGGGCCTTCTTGTCCTGTGCCGTGCTGTTTCCATACCAGGCAGTGATGTTTCCAGTCAAGATGCTCTCTACAGCTCCGGAGTAGAAGGACTGGAGTATCTTCCCAGATACTCTGAACTTCCTTAACTGTCTCAGGTGGTAGAGGCGCTGCTTCGCCTTTTTTACGGCTGAGTCTATGTGTGTTGTCCATGTCAGATCCTCTGCGATGTGGACCCCCAGGTCCTTAAAGCTGCTCACCCTGTCCACGGTAGCCCCGTTAATCCTCAGTGGTGTGTGTAACTGAGGGGTACAATTCCCTGACTGTATTGAATAAGTATGGTATCATTAAACCACTACTGAGTTATGTACATTACTACTGGCCATACAGTACACATGTATATGAGATGAACACCCCCACAATAACACGGCTTCACAAGAAATACTGTTTAGAAGAATATTTATTAGAAGAGCACGAAGATTATCTTACATTACTTATCAAGATTGAGAGTTGCGCTTGTAAGGCGAAGAATGTGCATGAATAGGTCAAGAGCGTAAGTCCATGAGCATATTACGCAGGAGATAATTAATACCACCTGTATCATAAGAATTATATATGGTACACTAGTAGGTCAGCTGGAGATACTAAGGGGGTTCCCTCCGGTTGTAAGCCAGCAGGGGAGAGGATTTGTCGGTAGCAAAAGTCTGGGTCAACGAGGAATAAGGAGACTCCAGGTACAGGAGACAGTGCAATAATCCCTTGATCCGTAGACGAACAACAGCTATTCTCCGGTATGCAGTGCCGCATGGAGGAAAGCTAGCCAGCCTCAGAGTCCTAGAGGCGGGCTCGACGGGGCTCCTCACAGGGTAGATCCCACACAGCAGTGGGTGTAGACGATTCTCCGCTCCAACAGCCACAGGACCAAAGCTAATATAATCCAGCCGAAAAGGGCTCTGTAGTCGTCGGGGTAGGTTATCCAGTGTACATATCCACACGGTTCTCGTCTAGGGCTCCTCGGATGACGGCACCAGGTTAGGCCGCCCAGCCTGGATAAGCACACTAGCTCGGTACGATGAAACGTTGGTAATGCTGGTCACTGTAGAACGGTAGCCGCACGATACACTATACATAATAGACTATTACTTAATAATAGAATAGGTCGAACTCGACGATACAGCGTTAAACTCTGACACTTCAGCTATCAATTCGCACGCGGTCTCAAGGCTCTATTTCGGGGCAAAACGGGCCCACTTCACAGCACGTTGTATCGTGGTGTGAGGCTTCAACTTATTGGGGTAACTAACTGCTGTATCCACCTGCGACGTATTTATACGTAAGGTGAACAATCTAGTACCAGCCTTATTTCTGTCTCGTATTCCTGCGCAGAACCGGGCATGTCCAGGCATGTCTTAGCGGTGACTTTGAACTAGACATTAGGGGTATGGCCGTGGCGCCTAGGGGATCGCTGTCCAATAGGAGAATGAATATTATGGTCTGGCCTGTACTAGGTAAAGGGATATTCCGTGTATATGTACAAAGAATATACAAGGGATATCAGACGATATACAAATACTATACAATATATCTCAAGTAATAAATATATATATTCGGTTTAATCTGACCCTTTGTAACAGTGTGTGTGTCTCCTCCTGTCCTCTCCTATAATCCACGATCAGCTCCTTGGTTTTACCAATGTTCAGGAGCAGGCTGTTGTCCTGGCACCAGCGTTCCAGTACCTCAACCTCCTCCCGGTAGGCCTTCTCGTCGTTGTCCGAGATCAGCCCCACCACCACTGTGTCGTCCACAAACTTCACTATGGAGTTGGAGCTGAACTTGGCCACACAGTCATTTGTGTGTATAGTAAGTACAGCAGGGGTCTCAGAACACAGCCCTGGGGGGACCCGATGCTCAGGGTGATGGTGTTGGAGGTCTGACCCCCCACCCTGACCGCCTGGGGCCTTTCACTCAGAAAGTCCAGTATCCAGGCCAGCGTTTCCGTTAGCCGGTAATTACCGGTATTTGACCGGCAAAATCTGTTGAAGTTCGACATATTTAATCTCTCCGGTCATAGTGTCCGGTGAAAATAGTTCCCTCTGGGCACAGTTTGATTATTTGAATTGTATTTGGATGGGCTGGAGTTGGGTGGCCTATGCGATGAACGAAACAATCATTGCGTTTGTTGTCGTTGCTTCGCTCAGCGAGAGCTTGCTGCTGGATTTGCGGAAGGCATGCAGCTGCAGACCCACAGAACCCACCAGCTTTGCTGGCACAGTGCGGTCCCCAGACCTGGAAAGCTGCTCTGCGGGTCTGCAGCTGGATGCTTCTTGCAAACTAACTGCGGCCGGCTCGCGCTGATAACAGCTTTCATTGTTGGACCGGCTGCTTGGTGGAGCAACGATGAAACGAATGTAATGAATCGTTCGTCGCATGGGCTATTTAATTTTGGCCTGTTTTGGTACGGTTCGGGTGGTCAAGTTGTGCTTGGAGGGAGTTGTTTTCACCGGACATTATGACCAGCACCAAGTCGTTGCGAGGTGGAGATATACATCACGCAAACCACGATAATGTTGCCGTCTCTCTGCTTTCTCAGTTCTTCGCTTGATATAATTAATACAAATGTCCAATATAACGGAATTCGTTAGCTCATAAAAATGTGATTATAACAGACTGCTGTTTAGTGTCGGACCGACTGCCCACATACGCGGTCTATTTTATTTCAAGTCAGCAGCAGCACGGAGTATCGAGGGACTTATTTTATTTGGAATATATTAATGACTGTATACGCAAAAGTAGCCTATAGTTTTAAGTAATAATATTATAAATCTACATGCCTTGAGGATGACATTCTTTATTCAATTGTTTTAAAGCTCAATAAACTATGACCGGAATTAATCTCATTTGTCCGGTAGATTGAAATCTTGCAGGTCACGGAGACCGGCAACAATTTTTTCTAACGGAAACCCTGATCCAGGCGCTCAGAGCGGAGCTCAGACCTAGCTCGATCAGCTTGTCCACCAGTCTGGTGGGGACTATGGTGTTGAACGCTGAGCTGTAGTCAATGAACAACAGTCTCACATAGCCCCCCTTCTGGTGGTCCAGGTGAGAGAGGGTGCTGTGCAGTACTTGGGAGACCGCATCGTCAGTGGACCTGTTTGGCCTGTATGCAAATTGCATAGGGTCCATATCACTGGGGAGGGAGGCACAAATGTGATCCTTGACCAGCCTCTCGAAACATTTCATGGCCACAGAGGTGAGTGCCACCGGTCTGTAGTCATTGAGACCTGCTGGGGAGGGTTTCTTTGGTACCGGGATAATGGTAGACATCTTGAAGCAGGCAGGGACCACTGACTCCTTCAGGGATCGATTAAATATGGTGGTGAACACAGGGGCTAGCTGGTTAGCACAGGACTTAAGTATGCGTCCTGTTATTCCATCTGGGCCAGCCGCCTTCCTGGTGTTCACCTGCATAAATGCTCTCACACTGTGTACCGTCAATGAGAGAGCGTCCCCGCCCCCCCGCGGATGCACCCCCCCCCCCCTCCACAACAGCCGGCGCACCAGTGACGTCACTAGCCGTTGAGTTAGCAGCGCCACTGTTTGCACCAAACCGCACGTAGAAGGTGTTGAGCTGGTCCGCAAGGGAGGCGTCGTCGCTCCCCATTGAGGGGGCGCTGACTTTGTAGTCAGTTATCGTCCTCAGTCCCTGCCATAAGCAGGGCTGTACGCTAAGCTTTTTCACTAGGGGCACACTTGCCCCTAAATGAGAAATTTAGGGGCAAAACATATTTTTTAGGGGCACATTTTTAAATAACAATTTTACCATTATTAAAAAAATATGTTCCTCCTGCCTCATTACTGTGGTCCTTTTATTTAACATTTAAGTGCGTTTGTTTCAGGTTTGTATCTTTTATAATGAACCAACTGAGAGTGTGTAAATCACTAATAGAACAAAAACAACAAACTGTGTGTGCGCGCGCTTGTGTAGTGCTCCTTGAATGAGATCATCACCACACACACACCATTAATCAGGAGGACAAGAAACTCTGCATACATTTGTTTCACAATGAAAAGTGCTTTAGAAATCAAATGAATTATTATTATTGTAAATAACCCCATGAAAGGTTTATTATTTGTATGGGTAATTACCTGCTTCATATTTGTGATGTTACTGGTTTCAGTGTGTGCCTAAAGTGATCAATGTGTTGGGCCGTTTATAGAGATCTATGCCAATTAATGTTTATGTATATCCGGGACTTTTTTTATATAAGAATTGAGAGGTATTTGTATATATGACCTTTATTTTGAAAACTGTTGCAACGCAACCTTATTTACATTTGCGCTTTTGACAGTGAAATGTTCAGTCCAACTTAGCTCGAAGGAAAGACTAATAAAAAAGGTTTAATTGACCCGTATGAGGCTCTTACGGTAGGACTTTGATTGTTTATAGAAGTGGAATGTAATACTATGCAAAACGAGAAATAAACAGTGATTTTACCAGCAGTAAAGTTGCAAGCCACTTTCATTTCATATATGGGGAACCGACAATTATTAGTATTATCTTATTTGCATATTGTCTCATTATTAGATAGATAGATAGGTTGATACTTTATTTATCCGCTGATCCTGAACGTTAGAAGTTTCCGTGTCCCCGTCAATCAATCATCACATCATCACGTCAATCATCATCATCTTATCATCTCTCCACATCGGACGTGGTTGTCATAAGATGGACTGATATCCATTATCCACTCCGTTGTTCTTGCGGAGCAAGAGCCATATTATTATTTAAAGGAAGCGGCCACATTCAGTTTCGTTTCGCTAGGAATTATGGGATTTGGTGTTTGATGTATAGACTACGCAGACAGGGACATGGTCTTTAATCGCACGATAGTACCAAGTATATAGCGTGACCCAGATTCACTCCACGAAAATCTTTTTTTCACTCAGGCTATAAGTTCGCAGTAAGTTCATTCATTGCCGACAGATTCTTTCATAGCACCACGACATTGTGTCGCACTGTACAGCCTTGGTTGTAGGCTAATGTTTAAAAAAAAAATTATCCAATTTGTATGGATTAATTTAGGAGTGAAATGCGAATGAAGGGTTGAAATCTCTACTCGCAACGTTGCTACCAGATATAATATTCCAATCGCAACGGCCAAATTAAGGGGCAATTTGCGACGAGATCGTCGCCGTGTACAGCCCTGATAAGCCTCTTGTGTCATTCTGTGCCATTTGTGCCTCCATCTTGTCGGCATACGTCCTCTTAGCAAGTAAGTAATTGTCTTATGTTATCAGTGATCAAGCGGTTTCTTATGAAGCCAGTTTGATCCGGATGAACTAAAGACGTCATATGCTTTTGAAGTCTGATGGCTAATACCTTAGAGAACAGTTTGATTCCGAGGAGGCTTAAGGGTCTATAACTACCGCACTCGGTGGGGTCTTTGTCTTTTTTAAGGAGGACTGTTATGAGTGCAATATTGTCATCCTTATGGAAGTTCCCGTCCTTGACAGAGTATAAAATCATATTAAGTAATAGGGGTCCAATTATGTCCCAGCATGAGAGGTACATTTCTGGTGGGATACAGTCTCTTCCTGGAGCCCTACCACTTTGCATTTCGGATATGGCCTTCCTGAGTTCCTCTAGTGTGATAGGTGTTTCTAACTGTTTAGCGTCATCCTCTGAAAGTTTGGGGAGGTTAATTTGATTAAGATATGTGTCCATTTTGTTTTGATCGAAGGTCGTTTCTGATTTATACAAGTTGGAGTAGATCTCTTTGAATGTCGCGTTTATTTTTTTAGTGTCTGTTACAAGTCCTTGTTGTGCTTTAATGGTAGTTATATCTGCAAATTTTGCGTTAACTCTTAATCGCATAGCTAGTGTCTTGGGATTTGTAGTCATTTTGTAGTCATAACATTTTCACCATTTACATTTACATTTAGTCATTTAGCTGACGCTTTTATCCAAAGCGACTTACAAGTTCTGTACGACAAGACAGCAAGAAGGGTACAGCAGCTCTATCAGCTGAGTAAACATTTTCATCAAAGTGTTGCGTGTTACAGTGTAGGTTAGTTTATTAGGACAAGTGCATGACAGTAAGGTTAGTCAGGGTTAGATTATTATAATTTTTTCTTTATTATTATCACTTCAGATAATGGTTGAAGAAGTGAGTCTTTAGTTGACGGCGAAAGATTGGACGGGATTCGGCTGTCCTAACTGGGATGGGTAGTTCATTCCACCATTGTGGGGCAAGGACTGAGAATAGGCGGCTTCTCTTTGATGACCCTCCGGGAGCTTGGATAGGAGTAGGTCTGAGGCGGCCAGAAGATGCAGAGCGTAGGGGTCTTGAGGGTGTGTAGTTAGTAGGGATGCCCCGATCGATCGGCCACCGATCGCTATCGGCCGATAATCAGTATAAATATGCGATCTGTGAATTCCGATAATGAGTCATATTCGCCGATCGCGGAAACCGATCAAGCGGAGATCTCACTCACTGTCTGTCTCAGACACACAGGACCTGCAAACTGCCGCTGCTCCCTTGCCCTGCCCGCACCCGTGTACAGTTTGTAAACACAGAGGACTGAGAGGCGGTTCCTCTGCTCGAGTCTATAGTGCATTCGACCTGAGCTAACGTTAGCTACCTAGCTATCGTTACTGTTTAAACAAAATTACCCAGTCAACTATTCACTTTTAGTAGGCTTTGTCTAACGGTATTTAGCCGGCTAGCTACTGATAGCTCCTGATATCAACAAATGCTCCAGAAAGTCTAGTAGTCCATGTTGATACCTCCGTTAGCTTGCGTTAGCTGATGTTAGTTCACTGTTCAAAACGAAATGTCCCATTGAACTAAAAAGTTCTGTCTTAACGTCATCTAGCCAGCTAGCAGTAGCTACAGATAGCTCTTGATATCAATGTCTTATAACATTGATTCAATGCGTATTCGAGCTGAGGGCTTGCTGAATGTGATATGACCAAAGCACAGTAACGTTACCAATAGGGTCCAGCTGCAGCACAGGAGAATCCTTTTTGGAGCTGGAGGCTACTAGAGTACACAGACAGTGGAGCCGTTTGCAGATAGCGAGCATTTTGACTTGTTGCGTGGTGGCGATGTCTCGCAGATAATACAAGTACAAGTCTAATTATATAATATATATATTTTATAAAAAAAAATTATATAAAATAATTTTTAATTTCTTTTTAATCAAAAACGATCGGATCGGTATCGGCCGATATGGCTCACGACGATCGGTGATCGGTATCGGTGGCAAAAAAACGTGATCGGGGCATCCCTAGTAGTTAGAGACCATTGACCGGAGGTAGGCGGGAGCGTTTCCCTTTGCCGCACGGTATGCTAGGTCGAGGGCCTTGAAGCGGATACGTGCAGCAATGGGGAGCCAGTGCAGGTCCCTAAGAAGTGGGGTGACATGGGCCGACTTCGGTAGGTTTGAGATCAGGCGGGCCGCTGCGTTTTGAATGAGTTGAAGAGGCTTGGAGGCAGTGGCCGGGAGGCCAGCTAGCAGTGCGTTGCAGTAGTCGAGGTGGGAGATGACTGTTGATTGGACGAGGAGTTGGGTGGCTTCTTTTGTCAGGAAGGGCCGTATCCTTCTGACGTTGCTCAGGAGGAATCGGCAGGTTCTGGTTGTCGCTGCGATGTGAGCAGATAAGTTCAACTGGTCGTCGAGGACAACACCAAGGTTCTTGGCGGTCGGGGACACGGTCACAGCTGCATTCTCGACTGTGATGGAGAGGTCGGTCAGGGGGGAGGATTTGCCCGGCAGGTGGAGCAATTCTGTTTTGCTTAGGTTCAGTTTGAGGTGGTTGGTCGTCATCCAGGCGGAGATGTCGGACAGACAGGCCGAGATCCGCTCAGAGACGTGGATATCTGAGGGAGGGAAGGAGAGAAAGAGTTGAGTATCATCGGCATAACAATGATATGAGAAGCCATGAGACGTGATAATGTTACCCAGTGATTTAGTGTAGAGGGAGAAGAGAAGGGGTCCTAGGACCGAGCCCTGGGGGACACCCGTCCGCAGGGGGCGGGTGGCCGACAGAGTCCCTTTCCATGACACTTGGTAGGAGCGGTCGTTGAGGTATGATGTCAGCGCAGATCCAGCCACTCCCATTCCTGCGAGGGCCGCGAGGAGGATCTGATGGTTGACTGTAGGGCTGGGCGATATGACCAAAAACGTTATCGCGATAAAATTATAAAATTATTTTCATATAATTCGATATCGATAATTATCGTCGATATGTCGGTCAAGTTTAATTAACTTCTAATATGCTGCTGCGAATGTCTCAAGTCGAGTTGATGTCGTCATCAGTCCTCGCACGTTAGCAGTTAGCCGACAAGCGGAGTATCTCATGACAATAAATGACACTAAAATACTCTCTTCCGCCACAATATATTGAAACGACGTCCACTCCCACACTATTATAAACGTGGCCTCAGAATTCAAAACACACACATACTCGGCACGTAAATATATAAAACAGTGCCGTGCAAGCTAGTTAACCTAGCCAGCCTGTTGCTTCTACGCTGTGTATTCCATGACAATGTGCTAAATATCACACTAAAATACTCTTCCGCCACAATATATTGAAACGACTACCACTGTATACCCCCACTACTATAAACGTGGCCTCAGAATTCACCACACACACATACTCGGCACGTAAATATATAAAACAACGCTGTGCAAGCTAATTAGCCTAGCAAGCCTTGTTGTTGAGTGAGTCCTACCGCTCTGGGTCTCCTTCCGGGTCTCCGTCGATCTCGGCCATCTCCTTCACTGATTGGTTGTTAGCTGTTGTGCGTAGCACGTCATCACGTAAGGTTGGTTGTTGTTAGTGTGTGCTGAGCCGAGGCTGAACGGAGCCAAGCTCGATATATCGAAACTTTGCGACCACGTTTCATGTTTATTTCGAGGAAATAATTTATCGCGATAGTTATCGTTATCGTTTTATCGCCCAGCCCTAGTTGACTGTGTCGAAGGCTGCAGATAGATCTAGGAGAATCAGGACAGAGGAGAGGCCTTTCGCTTTTGCTAAGTGAAGTGCCTCTGTTACCTCAATGAGGGCCGTTTCTGTGGAGTGGCCAGTCCGGAAGCCAGACTGATTGGGGTCTAGGAGGTCATTCTGTAAGAGATAAGCAGTAAGTTGGTTGGATACAGCACGTTCAAGTGTTTTAGAAAGGAAGGAGAGAAGAGAGACAGGACGATAGTTGCCTATGATGGTGGGGTTCAGGGTTGGTTTTTTTATGAGGGGCGTGACTCTGGCTTGTTTTAGGGAGGTGGGGACCACCCCCGAGTTGAGTGAGGAGTTGATGGTTGCAGTTAGGAATGGGAGGATGTCCGGTGCTATGGTCTGGAGGAGTGGGGAGGGTAGCTGGTCCAGCTGGCATGTAGTCGTACGGTTCGACGTTACCAGTGTCAGGGTCTCGGCTTCTGTAATGGGAGAGAAAGATGACAGAGTGAAGGATGAGGTTCTCGATTCAGTGTTTGGAATGGGTGGGGGTTGGGAGAAGGAGCTGCGGATGTTCTTCACTTTTTCCTCAAAGAAGATCGCAAAGTCTTCGGCAGAAAAAGATGAGGGGGTGGGGGGGGGGGGGGGGTGAGGAGGGAGGACATGGTAGCATGCAGTTTGCGAAGATTCTTGGCAGAGGCCTCGATCCTATGGTAAAAGAAAGAAGCTTTGGCATTAGTAATGGTTTTGGAGATACTTCCATATCATGACCACTAACCATACACCCATCTTCCTTTTAGTCTGTATTTCACTTGATCTCTTAATTACCCATGTCAAAACCGGGTTTTCTGATAAAAGAGCTTACTATCAGCATTCTCACCCTCTCAAAATAATGTTTTTTTCTGCAGAGAGGACATGTACTCTCAAGACTCCATAGACCTGCTGCAGAACTCCGGCCTGCAGTTCAAACAGCACGAGGAGGAAGGCATCGACACGCTATACTTCGCAGAGCTCATGATGACCTCTGGTCTAGTGCTGTGTGAAAACGTGAAGTGGCTATCATTCCACAGGTGTGTTTGTGTGCCTTGTGTCAGGGCTGCTTTGGAATGTTCTTTGAAGCTAAAATAATAAAACCTTTTGGCATGACATTGTCCCATCCAACCTATTAACAACTAATTGAGAATGAACAATCTATGATTAGCTAATTTAAGTGTATATTTCGTTTTATTTTATAAAGTGTTTATATTTGTATGTATTGAATATATATATAATATAAAAAAAAAAATATATATATATAGACATTTGTGTTAGCTGCTCTATATGTCGGTTGGTTGGTCCACACAAATTCGCTGTTGCAGCTATTCCTTGGGTATTCGCGGTAACGGGCAGGGAGTGCTCCTTCATTCCTTCAAGTGATTAATCTGAAATTAATTGTTACATTCTTTGTTTTGCAGCGGGTACGATTTTGGCTACCTGGTCAAGCTCCTCACAGATGCGCGGCTCCCAGAGGAGGAACACAACTTCTTCCAGATCCTCAATCTGTTTTTCCCTGCCATCTACGATGTCAAATATCTGATGAAGAGCTGCAAGAACCTCAAGGTAAACCAGGAATTATACGGTTCTATCTTGACGAGGTAAACCACAACCTAGGAATTAAAAAGGTTTTATCTGACATGGTAAACCATGACCTTGGAATTAGAAGGTTCCATCTGACAGGATAAACCATGACCATGGAATTGTTAGGTTCTATCTGACATTTTGGTAAAAATGTTATTATAATGTAGCTCTATAATCTGGTCTTTACAGGTGGGAGAAGTCACAAGAGTATGAGCTTTCAGGCACAGCCACTGTATATCATATCATGATATTAATATACAGTATATCAATGTAATTGTTTATATATGGAAAATAAAAATACCTGTTAAACGAGAAAGGTGCAAATCTCCTTCAGGCGGCAGCCACACATTTCTTCTCTCACAAAGCAAACAAACGCCTACAATATTTAACGACAGCAGATACCATCTGTTACCATTAATTATAATTACCAGTATCCAAACACACTTGCGCAATATACACTGAGATCATTGACTGTCTGCAGGAAATAAAAAAGCCTAACTGTGGACAAGTCACTAGCTTACCAAGGACAGCTTTCATAGTAGCCTACATGTTAGGCAGGGTTTAAGTGTAGGGAGCAGGGCAAATATAGACCAATGAAAGCAGATCCTCTCGCACTATTCCTATTACACTCACAATATTACACTAGCACACTACTACATTATTACACACTATTACATTACTACACATTAGGGCTGCAACTAATGACTAATTTGGTAGTCGACTAATCTGCCGATTATTTTTTCGATTAGTCGACTAATCGAAAACCAATGTAAACAACAACAAAAAAAAGGATTTTTTTTTTTTTGTTTTTTTTTTATTACCTATCTTTGTGAAAGTGGCTTCTCAGCTCTGGTCCAGCTGAAGACAGAGCAGAGGAACAGATTGGACATTGAGCATGACCTCAGAGTTGCTTGTCTACCATCACCCCAGACTTTGAGACTCTTGTCAGGACCAAACAACAACATCATAACATGATGATCCCATAGCAAATTAAAATAATGACTCATGAAACATTTGAATTTGGATCTTTAAGCCACTTTAAATGAAAATGTATTTAAAGAACAATACAGCAATCACTCATAACAAGATAAATAAATTAAATAATACAAATTAAAGTGGAAGTGTACTTTAAATAACTTTTGTTTGCTGTGTGTGAGAGGAGTCCTTGTGTGTGTATGTGTGTGTGTCTTACTCTGATCGCTGTGTGAGTGAGAGGAGTGTGTGTACTGTGTAATTTGTGTGTGTCTTACTCTGATCGCTGTGTGAGTGAGAGGTGTGTACTGTGTAATTTGTGTATGTGTGTGTGTCTTACTCTGATCGCTGTGTGTGAGTGAGAGGAGTGTGAATGTGTGTGTGTCTTACTCTGATCGCTGTGTGTGAGAGAGAGGAGTGTGAATGTGTGTGTGTCTTACTCTGATCGCTGTGTGTGAGTGAGAGGAGTGTGTATGTGTGTGTGTCTTACTCTGATCGCTGTGTGTGAGTGAGAGGAGTGTGTATGTGTGTGTCTTACTCTGATCGCTGTGTGTGAGTGAGAGGAGTGCGTGTGTAATGTATTGTGTGTCTAGTCTGATCATCATCTCCTGCAGGGGAACAATGTTTTCAATGTCCAAAATTTGCTATGGGATCATCATGTTATGATGTTGTCTGGAACCCTGAGAAGCCACTCTCACAAAGATAGGTAGCGCACACAAAAAAAAAATTAAAATTAAAAATTAAATAATTTTTTTTATTTATTTTTTTTATGACTAATCGACGCAACAATTTCTCGTCGACGATTTTTTATAATCGACGTCGTCGATTATGTCGACTAATCGTTGCAGCCCTACTACACATTGCACAGTATTACACACTATTGGTGATTCTCCGATCGATTGGTCGCCGATAGCTATTGGTCGATATTCATTCTAAATAGTTTGATCAGTGGTCTCTATAAAGGCAGATCAGATGATGCAAATACCGTGAGACAATTTCTCTATGTGCGGCTGGCAAGAGTTGTTACAAGCCAACGTTAGTGAAATGGCTAATAGAGAACGGCATCACAGCTGTCACTCAAGTTTCACTCATGAATATTATGATCTCCACCCCGCCAGCAGTTTGTCAGCTCCAAGGAAAATCTGATCATATCCCTAATGTTATTTACATTTCACTAAATGGATATTGCTACAAATAGTACAAAACTCTATTTTAAATAGTTTAAAACTGGTAAAATGGATAATACATATCGATATTACCTAAGAGACAGCAATGGTCAATTTGTCCGAGTGATGCTGAAGATGTCTGTTGTCTGCAGGGAGGACTCCAGGAGGTGGCGGACCAGCTGGAGCTGAAGAGGATTGGGAGGCAGCATCAGGCCGGATCAGACTCGCTACTCACAGGCATGGCTTTCTTTAGGATGAAAGAGGTATGGTTACATGCATTGTTTTTAAATGATTATACCACAGATAATTAAACTTCACATTGTGATCGGCTAAGCCACATTCCAACATGTGCCAAATCTCACAATAATGCACTTGTAAATGAATAATTCCTCATCATTCTGTTGATGCATTGTATCGATCACAGCAATATTAACGAATTTGTAACCTAGCAATGCCTTTGATACGGCTATAATCTTCAAGCCTACACCAGCAAACAAAACGGCAGAAAAATAAGCATTTTGTTGATTAAAACAGCAGTGCCAAAATATCACTGTATAGCACTCCCTCTCCTGGATTATTGGTAAATCAACATTTTGCATCACTTTGGTAAAACTGTAACGATTGAGGGAATGTTGATGGCCTTACATTGGTTGGCAATGGATCAAAATACCTGGCCACCTACTGGATTGATGTAATTTGGTCCTATCACATTCCACAATGCAATATGCACCCAGTGTCCTCAACAGTTTCAGGGCAAAAACAGATGTTGACGTAAGGATGTTTTGCAGTGACGGGATATGTATTGATTGACATCAAATCACTGAAATCAGGCATTTACCCTGTGTCCTTGAACATTTAATTTTAATCCGTCAGGTCCATAACTATTTATATATATTAAGCCCGATCGGCCTGGCACCGATAGAAGATTTATTTCACGTTGCAAATAGATCAATACAGTCCATATTAACTCATTCCCGCCAACAACGAGTATACTAGTTTTTTGATCGTTTTTCCTTTTCTTCTATATTTTTATTCATTATTCATCCAGGGACCTTGGTGTTACCATAGGGAATGAGTCTGAGATCGCCAAAGTGCAATACCGGCCGCATCCAGCTAGACGGCGGTATCGAGCACCCGTTATAACCTTGTATCTTGGCCTGTGTAACGGCCAAATGTCTCCGGGCTCACTTTTCTTTGTCGGGCGAGTGGATCGGTTATCTCGGTTGCAATGAAGCGCGTCAAATATCCCCAATCCATATGTTGTGGTGGGTTATGACGTGGACCAAATGGACATCGGATGTACCAGATGGCGTTCAAACAATTGGAATATTATTTTTGGAATACTCCCCGATCACAGGTAAGGACTATCTGACGTCAATTTTAGCTTGATCGCGCAATGCTTTTATACCGATCGGGCTGATGAGCGTTTTTAGTAGAGGTGGGCATAGATTACTTTTTTTTATCTAGATTAATCTATCTGCAATCCTCGAGTTAATCTAGATTAAAATGGCTCAAAAAAATTCAAATCTGCCGAAGGCATTCAAAATATGTGTGTTCTACCCAAATAATGACCAGAGGAGGAGATTTATCCTCCTCTTCATCTGAGGAGTCACTAGCTGTTCTATCTCCTTGTTCAACAGCATGAACATGTCTCTTCTTTTTGTAATTTCCAGTGTTTCTTTTAAAACCAGACTTATCGTAATTTTGTGCCAAATCTCACAATAATGCACTTGTAAATGAATAATTCCTCATCATTCTGTTGATGCATTGTATCGATCACAGCAATATTAACGAATTTGTAACCTAGCAATGCCTTTGATACGGCTATAATCTTCAAGCCTACACCAGCAAACAAAACGGCAGAAAAATAAGCATTTTGTTGATTAAAACAGCAGTGCCAAAATATCACTGTATAGCACTCCCTCTCCTGGATTATTGGTAAATCAACATTTTGCATCACTTTGGTAAAACTGTAACGATTGAGGGAATGTTGATGGCCTTACATTGGTTGGCAATGGATCAAAATACCTGGCCACCTACTGGATTGATGTAATTTGGTCCTATCACATTCCACAATGCAATATGCACCCAGTGTCCTCAACAGTTTCAGGGCAAAAACAGATGTTGACGTAAGGATGTTTTGCAGTGACGGGATATGTATTGATTGACATCAAATCACTGAAATCAGGCATTTACCCTGTGTCCTTGAACATTTAATTTTAATCCGTCAGGTCCATAACTATTTATATATATTAAGCCCGATCGGCCTGGCACCGATAGAAGATTTATTTCACGTTGCAAATAGATCAATACAGTCCATATTAACTCATTCCCGCCAACAACGAGTATACTAGTTTTTTGATCGTTTTTCCTTTTCTTCTATATTTTTATTCATTATTCATCCAGGGACCTTGGTGTTACCATAGGGAATGAGTCTGAGATCGCCAAAGTGCAATACCGGCCGCATCCAGCTAGACGGCGGTATCGAGCACCCGTTATAACCTTGTATCTTGGCCTGTGTAACGGCCAAATGTCTCCGGGCTCACTTTTCTTTGTCGGGCGAGTGGATCGGTTATCTCGGTTGCAATGAAGCGCGTCAAATATCCCCAATCCATATGTTGTGGTGGGTTATGACGTGGACCAAATGGACATCGGATGTACCAGATGGCGTTCAAACAATTGGAATATTATTTTTGGAATACTCCCCGATCACAGGTAAGGACTATCTGACGTCAATTTTAGCTTGATCGCGCAATGCTTTTATACCGATCGGGCTGATGAGCGTTTTTAGTAGAGGTGGGCATAGATTACTTTTTTTTATCTAGATTAATCTATCTGCAATCCTCGAGTTAATCTAGATTAAAATGGCTCAAAAAAATTCAAATCTGCCGAAGGCATTCAAAATATGTGTGTTCTACCCAAATAATGACCAGAGGAGGAGATTTATCCTCCTCTTCATCTGAGGAGTCACTAGCTGTTCTATCTCCTTGTTCAACAGCATGAACATGTCTCTTCTTTTTGTAATTTCCAGTGTTTCTTTTAAAACCAGACTTATCGTAATTTTCTGTGCCCTTCCTTTGATGCCATTTCCATTGTTACACTGATATTGACAGCTCTCTCCAGTGTCAAATCACTCTGTCAGTAGTTTCTTCTGTGCGCCTTCATTTCTTAATCCACACACAAGCCTGTCTCTCAATGTGTCTTTTAGTGAATCTCTAAATTCACAATGCTGCTGACTGGTTGCTCACACACAGACTGCTGCAGAAGCAGGTTTCTCAACAAATTCAGTGCAAGCTCAGTGTAACGGTTCCATTGCTCCACATTGTCCTCAAACGGTCCAATATTTCCAATAACCCAAGCCATTTCTGTTGTAAACACTCACAATAGTCCAGTCGATCCTTCCTTTAGTGTGTAAAGTGGATTTCCTCTTCTTGTAGATGTTTCCAAGTGCCGGGCAACGACGTGAGCTAACATGCTAACTCGCTAAGCTAACATGGTAAACAAAGCTCCCGACGGACTTCTTCTTTCTTGCATTGCGCAGATTCAGACGTCCTCATCGCCGAATTGTGTTATATCCTGAGGACTTCTTAACCTCACCTGTATAACAATGATTACCGGACCACTACTTTAGTTTGACACATTATTCTGACTACAGCTCCGGTACATACTTGTGCAATCACTTCCGGGTACCACAGCGTCACGCTGGGAACTACGGCAAGTATTTAAGGACAATACATCACACTAATGTATGGCTCCCAGACCCAACTTTGAGAAATAGATTAACAGCGTCAATTGTATTATCGCGCGATAATAGTCTCGCGTTAACGGCCCAGCTCTAGTTTTTAGTGTTCAATACGAATGCTGTTACTGGCAATCAAATAATCTGAAACGACCCCCCCCCCCCTTTCATGCATTCATGATTAAACATAGTACCTATGATATAGATTTGATTTGGGAATAATAGCGTGTACAGGCAAGAAACTGCAACGTTTATAGAATTGACGTATAAGGCTATTACTCAGCCCTTCGGGAATTACCCCAGACCACGCTATAACCATACTTATAATCACCACGGTATAACACGGGAACGTATGGATGAAGAAATTAATTCTTTTTCACATATTGAACGATAGATGGGTGATGTCAAATGGGCCATAATATTGTATCCATAGCTATAATATAGAATATAGTTATAGCTCTACAAACAAGGTGACGCACTCCTATCTTTTAAAGCGTGGCAGTGCTAGAACGGGGCCCGGCTAATCCCCGGTGGTCAATGAGTTAAGTGATGTTGTGTTTCTTTTTCAAATGTAGCAAGAGTAAAGACCCTAACCCTATCAAAGCAGCAGTCAAAGTGTATATTTTCAGCACTATGTTTGTTTAACAAAGATTTTAAGTGTTATGAGCTTACCGGTATATTAATTCTTTTTTATATTATTATTATTATATTTTAATCCAGATTTAACTCTGCCATTGGAAAGAAGAGATTTGCGTAGATCCATAGATGTATGACTTGGATCGATTGGCCATAATATGGTCATTTATAGGCCTGATATTCTATATTCATATTTCAAATTGCATGTGTCCGAATGGCAAAATTCGGTACTGTATCTACAAAAAAACCTGTAAATCATCTGCCCTTTGTTAATTTGCTTAGGTTTTTAGTACATCTCAAGAAGTTGCTGAATGAGCTCAGTGGCAAACATTTTCACTTCTGGTCAATGTTAGCATGGTGCTATTCACCATCAAAGATGGGGAAAATGTATATTCTTCTTTTGGTTCATTACAATTTACTCAAGCATAGTAACAGACAATATTTCTTACACTGGGAATAGTGTCCCTAGATAGATGTCCCTAGATACCAAGAATAATAATAATGAATAATGACTTGGATTTATATAGCGCTCTTCATGACACCCAGAGCGCTTCACAGAGTCCATTATTCGTTCATACACAGTCATACCGGTGGTGGTAAGCTACAATTGCAGCCAGAGCAGAGGCCTTGTAGAAGTGGAGCAATCATCCATTTACTTGGGTATGTACTTTTAGGCACATTTCAGAAAATATGGCTAGGGCTTAACTAACCTCTTAAGCCCGACGGGTCCGGTACCGGACCCAAGCCATAAATCCATCTCTACAGACTATGAATTAATGTTGCGTTTTGTTCCCCAAATATAGCCAAGAGTAAAGACCGGACCTAACCCTGTCAAAACAGCAGTCGGTGTATATTATCAGCAATACGTTTGTTTGCCAATAGGTTAACTTTTTGGATGACACTGACTTGAGCATTGTTTATTCCTACCACACCAACGCTCTAAAAGATAGGAATAAGTGGCAGTGTTTGCAGGGCTATATATATATTCTATATTATAGCTATGGCTACAATACTATGGCCCATTTGACATCAACTATCTATCGTTCAATATGTGAAAAAGAATAAATGTTGTCATCAATACTAGGGATGCCCCGATCGATCGGCCACCGATCGTTATCGGCCGATACTCAGTATAAATATGCAATCTGTGAATTCCGATAATTAGTCATATTCGCCGATAGCGGAAACCGATCAAGCGAAGCTCTCACTCGCTGTCTGTCTCAGACACACACGACCTGCAAACTGCCGCTGCTCCTCCTCCCTAGCCCCGCCCGCCCCCGTGTAGAGTTTGTAAACAAAGTGGTGCGGCTCCTCTGCTCGAGTCTGTAGTGCACTGCATTCGACCTGCGCTAACGTTAGCTACCTAGCTATCGTTACTGTTTAAACAAAATTACCCAGTCAACTATTCACGTTTAGTAGGCATTGTCTAACGGTATTTAGCCGGCTAGCTACCGATAGCTCCTGATATCAACAAATGATCCAGAAAGTCTAGTAGTTCATGTTCATACCTCAGTTAGCTTGCGTTAGCTGACGTTCGTTTACTGTTCAAAACGAAATGTCCCATTGAACTAAAGTTCTGTCTTAACGTCATCTAGCCGGCTAGCAGTAGCTACAGATAGCTCTTGATATCAATGTCTTATAACATTGATTTAATGCGTATTCGAGCTGAGGGCTTGCTGAATGTGAAACGACCAAAGCACTTAACGTTACCAATGGGGTCCCGCTGCAGCGCCGGAGAATCCTTTTGAGCTGGGCTACTAGAGTACACACAGACAGTGGAGCTGTTTGCAGATAGTGAGCATTTTGACTTGTTGCGTGGTGGCGATGTCTCGCAGTCGCAGATAATACAAGTACAAGTCTAATTATATAATATATATATTTTATAAAAAAAAAAAGCGTTTTATATAAAATAATTTTTAATTTCTTTTTAATCAAAAACAATCGGTATCGGATCGGTATCGGCCGATATGGATCACGACGATCGGTGATCGGTATCGGTGGCAAAAAACGTGATCGGGGCATCCCTAATCAATACGTTTGCGTGTTATACCGTGGTGAATATAAGTATAGTTTTAGAGTGATCCTGTCTAATCCCAGAAAACAACTATTGCAAAATGTGAATTTCACTAAATGTGTTGCCTTTTCTTGCCTGGACACTAGGGATGGGTACCTTCACATTTGAACCGATACCGGTACCTGTGAATCGATACCGGTACCCAACGGTACCTTTTTTCTGTACTTTATTCTCAAGAAATAATTTACCTACCTCAGTCGTAAAAAAGAAAATCCAAACTTCAAATACCGGTAACTGCAATTTCTACAGTTTTCGGCTTGTCATTGCTCCGACTGCTTTGTTGTTGAATCAAGTTAAATCCTAGGTAAGCATATATTGTGCGTGTGAACGTTGACATAAAAAAAAATCGGTATCTCACTTGATTCGATAGTCGGTAGTACCGACGTGTTTCGGTTCGGTACCTCAAAAGTACCGAATTCGGTACCCATCCCTACTGGACACGGTACTTTTTCCAAATCAAATGTATATAATGGGTATTATGTTTCATCATGAATGCATGAAAGGGCGGCGGGTCGTTTTTTGATGCTTTGATCGTCACCAACGGCATACGTTGTGGAGTAACGTTACACACGCGTTGCGTTCGAGGTGAAATCATGGTTGGATCAAAGCAGGATTGATATCATTTAGTCCTTACCTTCACTAGGAGGTACCCCAAAAACAATATTCCAATTGTCTGATCTTTCCAAGTATTGGTGTCCATCGTGTCGCCAACATAATCCACCACAACAGATGCATCGGGGGTATTTGACGCTTCTCAATGGGATTGGCATACCCACTTGACTTGCCTAACAAAGAAAGATCATGTGTACAAAAAACGAAGGAAATGAATAAAGTAGGGCTGCAACGATTAGTCGACATAATCGACGATGTCGATTATAAAAAATTGTCGACGAGGAATTGTTGCGTCGATTAGTCATTAAAAAAAATTATTATAATTATATTATAAGTATATATATATATATATTCTTTTGCACTACCTATCTTTGTGAAAGTGGCTTCTCAGCTCTGGTCCAGCCAGCTGAAGACTTCTTAGCTTAACATAACAGACCGACAGTAAGTTTGGGGGAACTAATGGGATAACTGGGGATGTTGTTTGGTCCTGACAAGAGTCTCAAAGCAACTCTGAGGTCATGCTCAATGTCCAATCTGTTCCTCTGCTCTGTCTTCAGCTGGACCAGAGCTGAGAAGCCACTTTCACAAAGATAGGTAGTGCAAACAAATTTTTTTTTTCTTTTTTCTTTTTTAATATTGTTTTTCGATTAGTCGACTAATCGAAAAAATAATCGACAGATTAGTCGACTACCAAAATAGTCATTAGTTGCAGCCCTAGAATAAAGGGAAGATGATTAAACAGAGGGTTTTGTAGATACAGTACTGAATTCTCCCATCCGGACCAATGCAATTTGAAATATTATTATAGAATATAGAATAGCAGGCTTATAAATTACCTTATTATATTATATATATTAGGGATGCACCGAATGGGAAATTCTTGGCCGAAACCGATACCGAAAATAGAAAACAGTTGGCCGAAAGCCGAAAGGCCGAAAATGATTCATAGAATAGATTTTTTTTTACCAATGTTGTGGAACATTATGATTATGGAAAAATATATGATTATGGCAAAACTTAACTTAAATAATAAATAATCACCTATGGGGCCATAAAACATTTATTCAGCACTTCTGAATGCATACAGTACATTAATTCCATCTTTTCTCTGGCTGCCGCAGCGGACATCTGTGCTCTACTGAGCGCACCTTTCTAGTCCCCAGCTGAATGTGCTCGCTTGATTCGGCACAGTAGACGCGCGACAGACAGCGTCAATGTGAGAAACACAATCCCCCCCCCCTCTCGCTCTGAATAATATGCATATTAGATCACTCAGTGATTAACCGCGATGGGCATATGGTGAATGGGGATGTAAAGGCATGTTGAAGACGCATTTGTTGGACGCGTTGCGCGCAGAGTTTACATGGAGGCGGCGCGACTCCCGACAGCTCAACATCATCACAACAACACGCGAATGATATGCATATTAGATCACTCCTACCGCGACGGGCATAATAGTGAATGAGGATACGGAAGCATGTTGGGGACGCATTTGTTGGACGCGTTGCGCGCAGAGTTTACATAGGGGCAGCGCGACTCCCGACAGCGCGACATCATCACAACAACACGCAAGGTTGTTAGGTTGTTTCTGTTTCGGTGATATATTTTCAGTGAAAAAACTCTTTCGGCCGAAAGCCGAAAGGCCATTTTTTGCCATTTTCGGCCGAAAACGTTCAGTGCCGAAATTTCGGTGCATCCCTAATATATATTCATGGATTGTGCCAAATCTTATATTTCAAATGCCAGAATTCAATTTGGATTTAGTATCACCAGGCGTGCAGAACAGATAATAAAATCTACTGTATGTACAGTAGCTTTTTTATTTTTGCCAGGCTGCCACCATTTTGAAACTAATTTCAAATCTGATTGTTGCTACATGCTAGAAATAGGGGAGACAAACGAACTGCGCTCCCATATATGCCAATAACATTACGTTTTGTGGTTTATTATCCTGAGTAATAATAGATATTAAAAAAATTCATACATAAGTAATTTGCTTGAAGCCCCATAGAGGCCTTTGGGAAGTGTCGTTCGAAAAAATTCTACAATTCCCGATGCAAATTTTTTCCAAATGGTCGACTTTCACGACCAAAACAATAGAAAAACTATCTAATAACACTTTAACCTATTGGTAAACTAACGTATTGATGATAATATACATTATAACTGCTGTTGTGACATGGTTATGATGTTTATACTTGAATACGTTAATAAAATAAAACGATACATTTGGCAGACAGTCTAGACAGATTGATTTATGACGTGATGTCATTTGCGGTCCGCCGATGGACCGCACGGGTGGAAGAGGTTAAATAGTTATTTGTGAAATATCAGTTTGGGAAATGTTTTCAGAAACTAGCGAATATCGACTGAAGGTAATGCGCGCCGCCTTTTCGTTTGTAGTCATATGAGGAGAGGAGACTCTGGGCTTTCGAATGGCTTTGGAAATACCCAGCTCAAGCCAGCTCCTGTCAATCAAATGACTTGTGGATAAACTTTTTTATTTATCTTATTTTTCGGGATTATCTACCACAAACCTGAACGTTATTGGCATAAATTAGAACGCAGTTAGTTGATCTACCTTTTTGTGAAGTTCTAGCAAAAAACAGCGTTGCAATCTGATGAAAAATGGCCCACCTGTTGATCCACTTTTTCTCCTATTTTTCCTCTCATCCCAATTTAGTCTTTATGCCAATTCCCCCCTCCCCTTCCTGGTCGTTGTGAGCATTTGCCCCCTACTTGCCGGTCTAGGGAGCCCTGAAGTCTATCACATGCTTCCTCCGATACATAGGAGACAGCCAGCAGCCTCTTTTCACCTGGCAGCGAGGACTCTCATTGGGTGAGTGTAACGCGTGGGAGGGCACACTACCTCACCCAGATCCCTTCCTCACTGGGCAGGTGCCCTGACCGACCTGTAGGAGTCGCTGTTTACAACGACCAGATTACCACCCACCGGCTTCCCTCCCGCTGACACTACCAATTGTGTCAGTATGACGACCGGCCAAGCTGGAGGCACCGCTGACAGCTGGATTTGATACCAGTGTCTCTGCGGTGGTAGACAGACGCTTAGTCCGCTGTGCTACCCGGCCGCCCTAATGGCGCACCTGTTGATACTAAATCCAGATTGAACTTTGCCATTGGAAAGAGGAGATTTGGCCCGATCCATAGATGTGCGACTTGGCTATAATAAGGTCATTTATAAGCCTGATATTCTATAATAATATTTCAAATTGCATGTGTCCGGATGGCAGAATTCAGTACTGTATCTACAAAACCTTCTGTTTAATCATCTTCCCTTTATTAATTTGCTTAGATATTTTGTACACGTGATCTCAAGAAGGTGCTGGACGAGCTCAGTGGCAGTTTTTCATGTCTTTAGCATGGTGTTATTCACCATCAATGATTTTAAATATAATTGATATTCTCCTTTGGTTCATTACAATTTACTCAGGCCTAGTAACAGACACAATATTTCTGACACTGGGAATACATTCCCTGAGATCCATAGATGTCCCTAGATACCAAGAACATGCAAATGGACCATGTAAAAGTGGAGCAATCTTACTTAGGTATGTATTTCTAGGCAGATTTTCAGAAAATATGGGTTAAGAGGTTAATATCAACACACTGTTCATAATTAGTCTCTACACCACCACAATGGATTTGAAATGAAACAATCAATGCTTTAAGTGCACATATTGATTGTTCCTCATTAGGCTGAAAAATCGAACAAACCCATCAGAGATTAAACATTAGGTGTGGCCAAATCAACTGTTTGAACATTTTAAATTAAAGAACACACTGGTGAGCTCGGCAACATCAAAATACCTGGAAAACCACAAAACAACAGTGGTGGATGACAGAAGTAGTATTTCTCTGGTGAAGAAAAAACTCTTCACAACAGTTGGCCAGATCAAGAACACTCTCCAGGAGGTAGGTGTATCTGTGTCAAAGTCGACAAGAGAAGAGAAGACTTCACCAGAGTGAATACAGAGGGTTCACCACAAGATGTAAATGAGCGTGAGCCTCAAAAACAGGAAGACCAGATTAGAGTTTGCAAAAAAAAAAAAAACATCTAAAAAAGCCTGTACAGTTTTGGAAAACATCCTATGAGATGAGACAAAGATAAACTTGTACAAGAACGATGGGAAGAGTATGGAGAAGGAAAGGACCTGCTCATGATTCAAAGCATACCACATCATCAGTGAAGCATGGTGGTGGTAGTGTTATGACGTGGGCATGTATGACTGCCAATGGAACTGGTTGCCTTGTATTTATTGATTATGTGACTACTGTCAAAAGCAGCTACCGGTAGATGAATTCTGAAGTGTTTCGGATAATAGTATCTGCTCATATTCAGCCAAATGCTTCAGAGCTCATTGGAAGGCGTTTTACAGTGCAGATGGACAAGGACCCGAAGCATACTGCGAAAGCAACCAAATAGTTTATTTTAAGAAATGGAATGTTATGTAATGTCCAATTCAATTACCTGACCTGAATCCAATTGAGCATGCATTTCACTTGCTGAAGACAAAACTGAAGGGAAAATGCCCCAAGAACAAGCAACTGAAGACGGTTGCAGTTGACGCCTGGCAGAGCATCGCCAGGGACGAAACCCAGTCTATGGGTTCCAGACTTCATTGACATTGACAAGTATTAAAAGTGACAATTTGATTTATGATTGTTAATTTGTCCAATTACTTTTGGTCCCTTTTTTAAAAGGGGGGTGTAGAAACTGTTGTGATTCCTACACTGTTCATCTGATTTGGATGTAAATACCCTCAAAATAAAGCTGAATGTTTGCACATAAAGCACATTGTTTCATTTCAATCCCATTGTGGTGGTGTACAGAGACAAAATTGTGAGAATTGTGTCGATGTCCAAATATTTATGGGCCGCACTATATCTTATTACCACTCATCTTGTTACTTTTATTTAAATGTCCCATATTGTAATGTGTGGTCCTCTAAACATGTCTTTGAAATCTTTGCTTCAGATTATGCATTCTAGCATGTCTATACCCGTCTTGTTTCAGTCCTGTTTTCGACAGGCTGTTTCTCTGTTAGGAGAGCTGCTTTTATCATGTAAATACGATCATCGTGTATCTAGCAATGGTGTACGAGCCTGTACCATTGAACGAAATTCTGATAAAACTATGGAACTAGGCTTTGTAGATCAAATATGACTCGGGATCCAGCATTATCATATCAAAATTGCCATTAATAATGTTTTCAGAAACCTATTTTAGGTAAAAATGTAGGTAGGAAAGAGAAAGTATATGAGCGAGCAGTCATCTTGTGTACACACATTTTTACAAGATCTCTTCACGCTCATACAAGACGTTACTAACTACATTGATTGTGGCTGCAATTCTGAATGGCTTGTTTCAATAGAGGGTTCTTGTCACAGCTGAACTGTAGAAACAGCACTATGTACATATTTAACAATTTCTCAGTGACTACAACCCCTCATTGTGTAAAAACAATGCAACACAGGAACATACATTATTTTTTACAATAGGGACCCTTTAAATATCTTGACGTTTGTAAAGCGCATAGTGTTTGAGGCCGTTTATGAAATGAGAAGTTGATTTTAAAAATGTTTTACCATAAAATAAAATCTCTATTATATATTTTTCTCCCTCGCAGCTTTTCTTCGAAGATAACATCGACGACGCGAAGTACTGTGGGCGATTGTACGGCCTGGGCTCCGGCTCCAACCAAAGTCAGAACGGCATGTCCAGCTCCTCCCAGGAGGAGGCGAACAACAAGCACTGACCACGTGACTGCCAAGTGGATCACAACACTTGTTTTAAAAACCCCATCCAGCAGATGACTTTTCTGTTCATCATTTTTCACTTCCCAATTCACTCGCTGGGGATAAAAAAAGAAGGACATCGTTCGTTCACCGGCTCCCCGTTTGTTTTTACCGAGCACACGCATTCAGAATCTCTTGGGTCACCCCCTCCCTGCTCCCCTTTTTCCCTTTTTTTCTTTTTCTTTTTACAGCACTCTAGTAATTCCCTTCCTTTGAAAGCATGGGTCCAGCTCTTGTGTTTTATATTGTGGTTTTAGGTAGGGTAGCATTTTTAAGTGCTCACCACTGCATCAGGGTTTTCGAGAACCCTTTCTAAAATATACACTTCCCGATAGATCCGACTGTAGCTCCTCCGTGTTGTCCTCGGCATCGCCACACATCGCTTGTAGGGATTTTACATTTTGAAATTAATGCTGTAAGGGTATGTAAATAAAATGTACTATTTTGATGACGACAAAAAATCTTTTTAGTTTTTAGTTTTTTTCTTTTTGTTTGTTTTACCCTCACGAGGAGACTTCAAAGACGTGGTTTTCCTCTGGTATGACTGTTATGAGGGACGAGGAACGTGCTGCTGCCATTCTGTATAACTTTGTGCTTTATTTTTTATTTTTTATTTTGCCCAGGTTATTTTTTGAAACTGTTGTAAAATAAAAGAAAAAAACCTTTTTTTTTGTTCCGTTTGAAACAGTTGTATATTAAATCATTTTTAATTTTAAATCCAAAAGTATTTAAAGTCTTTTTAGTGGTCATGCAAGGGATAGTCTTATCTACTTAGTATTGTACCAGCCCACATTAAACAGTGGGTGCAATCTTGTCAGGCCAGGCCTGAAGACTACTAACAAATGGCCCGATAATGAATACGAATGAGTGATTGCCTTTCTATCCTGCTAGTAGGCTATAGGGTACATTGCAAGCCTCTGTTCTGATTTATTGTTCAGATCCAATTTTTTTTGTTTGGCTATTTACATTTCTTTTTTTAAACGTGTCCAATATCCGAATCCAGTGTGAACTGTTCACACTCCTGACCTGACCCGCATGCGTAAATGAACACTATCAAAGATGTGAGTAAACATGGAGGACACTGAAGTCACAATTTATGGTTTAATGTATGAGTTTATGTGCAGTGGAGGCCGGCTAAGTCATGAGCAGATGATAATGGGGGTGAGGTGGAGGTGTATGAGAGCCATTTCTTCTTTCAATTATGCTTTTAAACACCGACCGGTTATGATATGTCGAGTTGTTTGTACATAAGTATTACCTCAAATACTTATAAGGTAAACGCCTCACTGTCCCTCCACTGACCACCTCTGTCTTCCAAGTTTGTATCTGGTTCAAATGACTAGTATTGTGACAAATGTCAATCTAGAGTGATGTAAAAGTCACATGAATTCCCATATGACTACAGACTGAGGTCCCATTGCAAAAAAATCTGAACTGTATTTGATTTAGGAATAGAAAAGATCAGATTCCATGTGATTTGTGCTGTTCACATTGAATTCAAACACGCGCTAAAAAAAGATTTGTCCCGCATTTGCCTGCAGTCTGAACATAGCCCAAGTGCTTTACAGTGGAATGACTGCACGCATAAGGTGCATTTCAAGATGATCTGGCTAACAAGTCTGCCTCCTGGAATACCCCTTACAGTTTCCCAAGTTAAGTGGTCCTGGACCAGCACCTAACCCACAAGATATTTTACAGGCTTGCGAGGCTTGTTTTGGACTGCTATACTGTCATAAGAGTACATACAACATGTTCGTGTTCACCTGGGTCCTTTACTTTTTAGATATACACTGATGTTTGCAGAGTGGCAACTTTCTGCTGTAGAAATATTGTGGATGTTAAAAGTGAGGAACACATTTCATAGCCTCGTCTCATTCAAATCTACCAGTTGGCTATAGTGGAAGCAATCCAACAGGGCTTGGTTTTCATATACAATAAATGTTTTTTTCTGCTGGACCCACAGTATTTAGTTCCAGCCTAGTACATTCAATGTCACTTGGTGTGACTGAACAAGTCTGGTGCCAGGTTAAATATAACTACCGTCTCAAGATCTGACGTGGTGACGCATCTTGTCATTTTGCCTCGACATTCATGAGATCCCTAGTCTGATCAACAATCTACAGCAGTAAAGATCATATTTCAAATACCTCCCCATTGCAATGGAGCAGATCCACCAGCAGAGGGTGCCTGCAGCGAGTTCATGATTGACTGATGGTTTGGCAGAAGTCTGTCATTTCAAGCATTATTTCGCTGCAGTTTAATACTGAGCTTGAGCCTTTCAAGCATAGTTTATTGACAGCCAGCCAACAACCCTCACTTGTCACCTGATTTTAAATGTATTTTATTTGTGTTTTATTTATACTGGTAAAGGACTACGAGACTCATGAGCAACCATTGCCCTCACAGTGATGGACAAGGTGACACTTGAGTGAGCCTGGTCTTAACTATTCTGGTTGAAACTATTTCTACAATGATTTGATAACAGATTATGAGGCAAGTCCTCGGCCCTATAGTGAGTGTTCACTAATGTGGACTAATTTGTCATAGAATATTGGTATGGGAATTACGTATCGTATCTCAACCAAATAGCATTCTTTAAAATCACAGTGTTCTTTTCAGTGAAGCTATGTGAGTTATGGGTTTACATTATGTACTATGCCGACAACTATTTCAGCTCTTGGCAACAACATCTTTCTATTGCAGCTCAATTGCATATTGTGATTGCTCTCGGTTAAATAGGAAGATGGAGGGGTTTCATTTAACGGCATTAAGATAAGTATAGCTTATACCTAGTCAAGTCAAGAGTTTTATTTGTCACGGCATACAAGTATACAATGAAATGCGGGTGGTCTTGCCCGCAACGATGTGCAATACAGTAATAACAACATATAATGGAATCCAATAAAACAACATTGTGCAATAAACAGTAACATAGTAGGGCATATCGGTATTTGTACATAAGTTATTTACAGAGCATGGAGGACATGCTAAGTCCTGTGGTAGTGCATACACTGTTAGCTACGGATGAGGCACTGGGTCTTTCTGTACATTGCTATTTTATACAATCTCAGGTTATACTATACTATTTTTAAAGTGACCTTTCCTTAGTGGCCATAAGTGGGCGTGTGCAGCATGAGTGTGTGCTTGCTCATGTTAAAGTGGCTGCTAGTGTGTGAGCGTGTACAGTGTGTGTGTGCTCATGTGTGCTTGAGTGTGGAGAGTTCAGTGTTCAAGGCTCTGATGGCCTGGGGGAAGAAGCTGAGCCGAAGCCTCTCTGTCCTAGTAGCTAGGGTTCGCAGGCGTCTGCCTGACCTCAGCAGCATGAACAGGCTGTTGTTGGGGTGGTGTGGCTCTTTCATTATTCTGCAGGCTCTGGATTTGCACCTCTTGTTGTATAGGACATGCAGGGTTGGTAGTGCAATACCCGTGGTACGCTCGGCTGAGGGCCTTCCACACCACTCTCTGTAGGGCCTTCTTGTCCTGTGCCGTGCTGTTTCCATACCAGGCAGTGATGTTTCCAGTCAAGATGCTCTCTACAGCTCCTGAGTAGAAGGACTCGAGTATCTTCCTTAACTGAACTTCCTTAACTGTCTCAGGTGGTAGAGGCGCTGCTTCGCCTTTTTTACGACTGAGTCTATGTGTGTTGACCATGTCAGATCCTCTGAGATGTGGACCCCCAGGTACTTAAAGCTGCTCACCCTGTCCACGGTAGCCCCGTTTATCCTCAGTGGTGTGTGTGTCTCCTGCTGTCCTCTCCTATAATCCACGATCAGCTCCTTGGTTTTACCAATGTTCAGGAGCAGGCTGTTGTCCTGGCACCAGCGTTCCAGTACCTCAACCTCCTCCCGGTAGGCCTTCTCGTCGTTGTCCGAGATCAGCCCCACCACCACTGGTCTGCAAACTTCACTATGGAGTTGGAGCTGAACTTGGCCACACAGTCGTGTGTGTATAGTGAGTACAGCAGGGGGCTCAGAACACAGCCCTGGGGGGACCCGATGCTCAGGGTGATGGTGTTGGAGGTCTGATCCCCCACCCTGACCGCCTGGGGCCTTTCGCTCAGAAAGTCCAGTATCCAGGCGCTCAGGGCGGAGCTCAGACCCAGCTCGATCAGCTTGTCCACCAGTCTGGTGGGGACTATGGTGTTGAACGCTGAGCTATAGTCAATGAACAACAGTCTCACCTTGTTCTTTTCTGACAACAAACAGTATTTCAAGGTATGTTCAAGTCCGTTATCATGTCTTAACTCCTTGCTGGTACTAGGATATTAATACGGTTATCTGAATTAGAACAAGCCTTTAAAAAATCTTCAAAACAGTCTGAAAGTCTTTCTCAAGCCCCGCCCTCTCAAAACTTGCTTTGTCCGAGGGAAGCAAAGGTTGTGTCTGGAGGATCAAGAAAAGAAGGCAGGGTTTGAGATCAATTGCGGAACCTCTCGTTGGTTGGGACATAGTCTCTCTAGCCAGCATATCTCTTCCACAATCTTTGAATGCTCCTGCGGCAAGCATTTGGCAATGGCCGGACCATCTGTCTTGAGAGACTAGTTGGGAGATAAAGACGCCTCTTCCAATTTAGCTCCTCTTGTCCCTCGAGACTATCTGTCTGTCTATCTGTCTATCTATCCAGGGGCGTCCATTTGGTATGGCAAGGTATGGCACTCGCCATACCTTGGCAAATAAAAATGTAAATTTATTTTATTTTTTATTTTTTTTACTACCATTTTTTTTGTTGATTTAGAATTTGAATGTCAACATTATGAATGAAGCTTCGAACTATTCGGTACAGCCCTAGCATGTTTTGATATTGTCAATTATCTCACTTTTACTAGGTGACTTTTGCTGTGACTAACTGAAATATGCCCCAAAAAAAAGGAAAATGGACATAGGGATGTTTTTTTTTTATCAAAGAGCAGCAGAGACAAGTGATACAGGGACACAGGTAAGGTCTGGCTTAGTGATTATAATAGTGCAGTTCAGCATTCAGTAACCCATACTTTTTGTGAATGTGTTTTTGATACTACATTCTGTTGAACACACACCTCAAAACCGTACCTAAGGAAAATTGGCTCAATTGCAAGAAAAGTAATAGACAGTTATGATATTACATTCTGCATAATTTGTATGCAAAATATTGTGGTTCCCTGCTTTAGTCTGTTGACACATTTCTATACTAAAAATGCTTGTGTAGTCCTGTGTCATACCTAAATGTCATATAACTGAATTGTATAGAAACAACTCACCAAAAGTGACTATTGCACAACTGGGGGGGGGGAAACCCCCGCTTCAACCCCCCCCCCCCCCCCCCCCTCCTCGCCATACCTTGCCTTTTAGTGAAAGGACGCCACTGTATCTATCTATCTATCTATCTATCTATCTATCTATCTATCTATCTATCTATCTATCTATCTATCTATCTATCTATCTATCTATCTATCTATCTATCTATCTATCTATCTATCTATCTATCTATCTATCTATCTATCTATCTATCTATCTATCTATCTATCTATCTATCTATCTATCTATCTATCTATCTATCTATCTACCTATCTACCTATCTATCTATCTATCTATCTATCTATCTATCTATCTATCATTTTATTTATTTTTATGCAGGGAAGGTTTCATGAGCACATAGAATGCAATTTTTCAGCAACACCCTGCCTCACACACACAGTTACAAGCAGGATTGCAGACAGTAAATGTTACTGAGGCCTGACAAAACTTTATTGTTGGCCCTATTTCTGACAGAAATAACTGTGTGCTGATTGATTCTTTACTGGCCCCCATACACTCAGGGCCCAGGACAGTATTTCCTGATTGCTGGTGGTTGGCACCATAGATGTAATAGCCCTCCACTTCCTTGCTCACAAGTGGAATACACCCTCATGTCGGTGCTGGGAATTGAACCAATGACGTTTCTGTTACTAGTCGGCCTGTCTACCCCGAGGCCATCCTGCCACCTGGAGGTCATTCTACTTCAGTATTTTGCACTAAACAGCTCTGCTGGAGCTGTTTGGAACTGAATGCCTTGCTCAAAGGCACCTCATAGTTGTTGAGGGAGGGAAGAGCATTTCTCATTTACTTTCCCTCCTTCAACAACTATAAATGAGGTTGCCCTTGAGCAAGGCATTTAACTCCCCAACTGCTCCAGCAATGCTGCTCAGTAGTCAATTATAAAATTATTGATTGATTGATTGATTGATTGATTGAAAATGTTATTAACAGATTGCAGAATGGGGGATGCGGGACCCGACCCCCCCCTCCCCCTTCCCACCCACGACAACAAAGCCCCCCCAACCGGCAACCCCACGGACAAATCGCCTGATAAATTAGCCAACCTAGCCAGCCCAGGAGGACAAAGGGTTGCCGCCAGAGAAGACACAGGACAAAGGACCCCCCCTCCCCCCTCCCCACACACCAACACACAGACCTCACGGAGACAACAACAAAGCCCCCCCCCTCCCTCCCCCACAGCAGCACCAGAAGACAATTACCTGGAACTTGAAGACATCAATACCACAGCAAATAAAAACGGACTACACATTTTTCACCTTAATGTAAACAGCATTAAGCATAAGCTGGACGAAATAAGAAACCTGTTTATGAGCGGTAAGGTAGACTTAATATGCTTTACTGAAACTAAACTTGATCCATCTGTAACAGACCCTGAAATAGAATTAGAGAACTATACTATAGTCCGTATCTTGTACCGGATCTCCTCCCTGGTAAACAAGAATACCCTGAAGACTCTGGCAGGAGCACTCATTCAAGGGTACTATGACTATGCTTGCACCTCATGGTACCAAAGCACCTCAAAGGCACTAAAAACCAAATTACAAACATCTCAAAACAAACTAGTCAGACTACTGCTTGACCTGACTCCTAGAACCCACCTCACCCCTGCACACTTTGCCAACCTAGGATGGCTTAGAGTAGACGACAGAGTACAGCAACTTGCAATGGGCCTGGTCTACAAGATACACTACACGACCAAGGTACCCATGTACATGTCAAAATACTTCCCAAAGGTCAGTGAATACCACGATCACAACACCAGAGGGAGCTCCACAAATCATGTAAAACCCAGATTCGGCTCAAACAAGGGACTAAACACGTTTCGCAATTATGCCACAACAATGTGGAACGCCCTACCCAAAGCTGTAAAGGAATGTAAATCACTACCCACCTTCAAAAACACTCTCAAAGAACACCTACGGGAGACTGCAATTCAAAACTGGCCCCTACAAATGTCCTAACCCAGTTGTACAATAAAGACCAAGCATGGCTATTCCAATGTACAGCCCCACCCAACCCCACCTACCCAACCTCCTCCAATGTACAGTTTCCATGTCAAATGTATGTCAGTATTCCAATGTACAGTGTCCCCCCCCCCCTACCCAACCCCCCCCCCCCCCCCCCCCCCCCACCTCCAATGTACAGTGTCCCCCCACCTACCCAACCTCCCCCAATGCACAGTTTCTATGTCAAATGTATATACTCTTCTTCTGGATTTCTTTAGTATCACAAACAGTACTGTATTTGAAAATCTGGTATGTCATAAATGTATAGATGTAGCAGTACTGTCTATCTGTATGTCATGTGTGTCATATGATGAATTGAAAATGGGGGACCCTGATGGAAACAAGACGAAAGTCTTTCTCAGGTCTGCATCCTCTTAACAATTGTATGTATTGAACTGTACTGTACCCATTCTGCAATCTGTTAATAAACTTTTCAATCAATCAATCAATCAATCCGTAATGACAGAAACCAGTATGGAGGTGGTGTTTGTATGTACATACATAAGGACACCAAATTCATTACCCGTACTGACCTTCATCATGAGACAATTGAAACCGTATGGGTGGAAATTTTATTTGAAAGGGCAAAATCTGTTCTAGTCGGCACAATATACAGACCGCCAGATAAAACTGGCTTTTATGATACTCTGGATGTGTGCTTAGCTGGAGCTGAGGATGCGGAAAAAATTCTTATTGGGGATTGGAACACGGATATGCAACAAAAAGATGCACCCGTCTTCAAATCCTTCAATAGGTTTTGTGATCTGCACGGCCTCAGCCAACTAATCACCCAACCCACAAGGATATGTGAATCAACTCAGACTACCATTGACCTCATACTGACCTCTGACAAGTCCAAGATCTCCAATAAAGGGGTTATAGCATGTGGGTTAAGTGATCATTATATGATATTCTGTACCCGCAAGAAGCTAAAACTAAAGGCTGGCTGTCACAAAACAGTCACATCTAGAGACCTCAAAACCTACTCTAGCGAGGCCTTTAACCTTGAACTGGAGAGTCTGGACTGGTCAGATGAACTCAATGGTACACTGGTTGAAGAAACTTGGCTTGGCTTCAAAACCAAATTTTCATCAATACTAAACAACATGGCCCCCCTAAGAACCACCAGGGTAAAAAATCGCGCTGAGCCATGGATGCACACTGAAATACTGACCGCTATGAAAGCCAGAGACAAAAAATGCTCTGAGTTTCGTAAAAGCCAGTCAAAGCTTACCAAAAGCACGAGCAGTGAACTCCAAGACCACGTGACTGAACTCAAACTAGAAAGAAACAGACTAAGAAATGACGTAAACTCCATGATCAAAACTGCTAAAAAAAATGTCATCAATGACAAAACCGAGGAAAACAAAAATAAACCACGTGAACTTTGGAAATTACTCAACAATCAACTAGGCTGCAGTAAAAAACTTAAAACCAGGTTCTCAAACATAAACATAAAGACGGACAACACGCTCATCACAGACAAGCTGGATGTAGCCAATTACTTAAACACTTTCTTCACAAACATAGCCACAACACTGGTAAACAAACTACCCTCCCACTCAGGGCAGTACGGGGTAGAACACATAGTAGCATACTACAAGAACCTAGGCGTCCACAAAGACGACTTCAAACTGGAAATGGTAACTACAGATGAGGTACTCAAAAAACTGAGCGCCCTCCAACCAAACAAGGCCACTGGCCATGACAACATCCCCTCCAAATTCCTCAGAGACTCAGCAGCAGCCATCACCCCAGTCATCACACACATAATAAACCTCTCCATAAAACAGGGACACGTCCCCAAGGACTTCAAAATTGCGAGAGTAACACCCCTGCACAAAAAGGGCAGCAAATTAGACCCGGGTAACTACCGCCCTGTTTCTATCCTTACATCCATCTCGAAAGTCATGGAAAAAATAGTATATGAACAGATCGAAAAGTACCTTGCGGAAAAAAATCGAATCTACGAATTCCAATCTGGCTTCAGAACATCCCACTCCACTGACACATGCCTTCTCTACTTGAACGACCACATCAAACAAGAGGTGGACGCGGGCAAATACTGCGGCATGGTCATGCTGGACCTACAAAAGGCCTTCGACACTGTCAATCACACCATTCTGATTGACAAGCTAAAAGCAATTGGTTTTGATAGTTTATCAGTGAGCTGGATACAATCCTACCTGGAGGGGAGGGAACAGATGGTGGAAGTAAACGGTACCCTATCCCCCCCCCTCACAGTGAGCTGTGGTGTTCCACAAGGAAGCATACTAGGACCGCTACTATTCCTAATTTATGCAAATGACATGTCGTCAGCTTGTGACTGCAACTTGTTCCTGTTTGCGGACGACTCAGCCCTGCTGGTCTCTGACAAGAACAAGTTACAGGTTGAAAAAGCCCTCAGCTCGGAACTAGGCAAAATCTGCATATGGCTCGCCGACAACAAACTATCATTACACATGGGCAAAACAGAGTCCATTCTCTTCGGTTCAAATAACAAACTCAGCAAGACCGACGGCTTCTCGGTTACAGTGGGTGACAATATTATCACAAGGAAAGATGAAATTACCTACCTGGGTTCCATCCTAGAGGCTAATCTTTCCTGTGACAAAATGGCATCCAATGTAATAAAAAAAGTCAACCAACGAACGCGATTCTTGTACCGGATCTCCTCTCTGGTAAACAAGAACACCCTGAAGACTCTAGCAGGAGCACTCATTCAAGGGTACTACGACTATGCTTGCACCTCATGGTACCAAAGCACCTCAAAGGCACTAAAAAACAAATTACAAACATCTCAAAACAAGCTAGTCAGACTACTACTTGACCTGACTCTTAGAACCCACCTCACCCCTGCCCACTTTGACAACCTAGGATGGCTTAGAGTAGACGACCGAGTACAGCAACTTGCAATGGGCCTGGTCTACAAGATACACTACGCGACCAAGGTACCCATGTACATGTCAAAATACTTCCCAAAGGTCAGTGAATACCACGATCACAACACCAGAGGGAGCTCCACAAATCATGTAAAACCCAGATTCGGCTCAAACAAGGGACTAAACACGTTTCGCAATTATGCCACATCAATGTGGAACGCCCTACCTAAAGCTGTAAAGGAATGTGAATCACTACCCACTTTCAAAAACACTCTCAAAAAACACCTACGTGAGACTGCAATTCGAAACTGGCCCCTACAAATGTCCTAACCTAGTTGTACAGTAAATTACCAAGTAAGGCTTTGTCAATATTCCAATGTACAGTGTAAAATGTGTGTGTGTCCCCTACCCAACCCCCCCCCCCCCCCCACCTCCAATGTACAGCCCCAACCCACCCAACCCCCCCCCCACACATCCAACCTCCTCCAATGTACAGTTTCTACGCCAAATGTATATACACTCCTTTTCTGGACACTTTTGTATCACAAACAGTACTGTATTTGCAAATCTGATATGTTATAAATGTATAGATGTAGCAGTACTGTCTATCTGTATGTCATGTATGTCATATATGTTATGATGAATTGAAAATGGGGGACCCTGATGTAAACAAGACGAAAGTCTTTCTCTGGTCTGCATCCCCTTAACAATTGTGTGTATTGAGCTGTACTGTACTGTACCTATTCTGCAATCTGTTAATAAACTTTTCAATCAATCAATCAATCATACAATACAGTACGGCTCAATACACACAATTGTTAAGGGGATGCCGATCAGAGAAAGACTTTCGTCTTGTTTACATCAGGGTCCCCCATTTTCAATTAATAATGACATATATGACATATACAACATACAGATATATATCATGACATTTATGACATACATGACATACAGTACTGTTACATTTATGACATACAAGATATACAAATATACAGTACTGTTTAACAGAGATCCTAACAGAAAATATATACATTCGAGGGGCAGGAAACTGTACATTAGGAGGGGGTTGGGTGGGTGGCTGGGGGTTTGGACATTTACAGGGGCCAGTTTCGAATTGCAGCCTCCCGTAGGTGCTCTTTGAGGGCGGTTTTGAATGTGGGTAGGGATTCACATTATTTTACGGCTGTCGGTAGTGCGTTCCACATTGTTGTGACATAATTGCGAAACGTGTTTAGTCCCTTGTTTGAGAATCTGGGTTGAACATGATTTGTGGAACTCCCTCTGGTGGTCGTGGAATTCACTGACCTTTGGGAAGTATTTCGACATGTACATCATAGTGGTGTAGTGTATCTTGTAGAACAGGCCCATTGCAAGCTGCTGTACTATGTCATCTACTCTAAGCCATCCTAGGATGTCAAAATGGGCAGGAGTGAGGTGGGTTTTAGGAGTAAGGTCAAGCAGTAGTCTGACCAGTTTGTTTTGTGATGTTTGTAGTCTTGTTTTTGGCAAGCAAAGTCGTATACCGTTTACCTCCACCATCTGTTCTCTCCCCTCCAGGTAGGATTGCATCCAGCTCACTGATGAACTATCAAAATCAATTGCTTTTAGCTTGTCGTTCAGAATGGAGAGGACCCCCAGCATGTGAGGAGGAGAGGAGACAGTGTTTGACTGTTGGCCACTAAAACACACTGCAAACAAGTCAATGTTCGTTAATTTACGTACCGGGAGATGGTAAATGGCAAATGGCTGCATTTCTATAGCGCTTTTATCCAAAGCGCTTTACAATTTGTTCCTTACATTTTACCCATTCACTCACACATTCACACACCGACGGCAGAGGCAACCATGCAAGGTGCCAACCTGGTCATCGGAAGCAGTTAGGAGTTAAGTGTCTTGCTCAAGGACACTTCGACACGCTGCCCATGAGGAGCGGGAATCGAACCGGGAACCTCCGGATTACCAGACGACTTCTCTACCTCCAGAGCTACTGTCACCCGAGCCACTGATGCACCTCTCTGATAGGCTACTGTTTTCTCAGTATATGTTTTGATCAAGGGTGTCACTTTGAACTCTGGGCCCTGTAATCCTGAGCAACACAGTCTCATCAGAAAATGTAAAAAAAGCTGTCCCCGAAGCCTGTTTTTGGGATTTGAACTTCGTCAGGGTTTTTCGAACGGACGTTCGAACCTTTTTCACATAATCTTTTTATATATATATATATATATATATATATATTTTTTTTTTATAAATATCCTCAAACTAAATCCTCAATTTGAATAAAGTGATTAATCTGATTGAATGAGTCTTTTCTTTTTATTAAATCAACTTTCCAGCCCCAGACCCAGCCTAGGGAGAAGCCCCAGCCCAACTAAATCAATTAAATCTACTTTATTTAATGAATATAACTCGTCAGTTTCTTTTAATACTATAATATTAGTGGAGCCTAATCTTTATCTGCAACTGTGAAGAAAAACCAGAATGAACGTTTGGGCTCAGCCCAGGAAAAAGGTACATAATGTACGTTATGTTATTGCCATTGGTAATATATTTACGTTTCGTATTGGTAAAAGTCCAACAATGATTGTGGTCATGGGCAAGTGCTCTCACCACCAGACGTAGCCACCCTCACATGATGATGGTTTGTTTTAATGTTGAACGGTTATGGTTAAGATAGAAAGCTAGGGTTAATGTTAGGGTTTAGTTTAAGGTAAAAGTGTGGTTAAGGTTAGGGTTTGGGCGAGGCTATCAGAAAAGTGTGTCTCGGTTGTCTTGAGGTACACAATGTGAGTGCCCTGGGTTTGTTCCCCAGCAGGGGAGCTCAAATGTTTTCTGAAAACATTCAAAGTTAAATACGTCAATATATTACATATCACTAAAACAAAAAACATACATTATTTACATAATTCTAAGCCCTGAGATAGGGCTCTGGTACAGTAGGCTATATACATTCACTATTCATTCTCCATTATATGTTATGTTTACCATTCTCAATGGTGTTTGTGTGTGTGTGGAGGGGGGGGATTTGAGATGGTGGCCCGGTGGGATAACCTTGTCCCAGGCACAGGCATTACACGGCAGCCCTGGACATTCATCATATTTGGACCTAGTCTGGCAAACTTTATTTTGATTGAATTGTAGCTTTACAAGAAGATGGGTAAAACTTACATAATTTCTCCAAAACACTGTCAATTTAATAGAAAGCAACATTTACGCCCTTGTGGGACCTTCGGGAGAGAGCCAATGAAAACCCTCACGGTGCAGAAATGTTGACTTGTATTTTCATGAAATGAAAGCTGTTTAGGAGCAGAATGCTGTTTTCCTGCACCAGATTCCAATCAACCTACCAGCACTTGTCGGAGAATGTGTAACTAGTTTCTCGTACAGGGAAATTGATACAGAATGAGTTGTTTGTGTTTTGACGTTGAATGTTTTCCGCAGATATTCTTCTTGCTAAGGGCTCTCTGTAAAGGATCTTAAACTATCCAATGAAACCAATACAAATGTAATGAGTTTAGGAAGAGAGGCAACTTGCCTTGGTGGTGTGGCCTATGATTCATATTCACTGTTGTCATACACAACTCTTACTTTCTGTTGCAAATCATTGTCCGTAACCATGATAACCTATACATATATTTACTCATATATACAGTATAGTATATATATATATATATATATATATATATATATATATATATATATACAGTATTTATACACAGTATATATGTAACAACAGATGGTACCGCGAGACGCAGTCACGATGGACTCCAAATGTTGTGAAGTGACTGTGGCGAGCAGCGGTACTGCGAGTTAAACTCACTCTCCCTTAAAAAGACACATGGACACGTTACCAAGAAGTGAATTCACCTCTTGGTATAGCGGTCTGTGCTGTCGGCCGTGGTGCGGCAGATCCGGGTTTGAAACTCCCTCGGGGCATTGAAGTAAAAAAGGTGACGATATAACAACCGTTATGTTGGTGCCGTGACCCGGATGCCTTGGATGGAGTGAGTTTAAGGGGGGTGAGTGTAACAGATGGTACCGCGAGGCGCAGTCACGATGGACTCCCAAGTGTTGTGAAGTGACTGTGGTGAGTAACGGTACTGCGAGTTAAACTCACTCTCCCTTAAAAAGATACATAGACACGTTACCAAGAAGTGAACTCACCTCTTGGTATAGCGGTCTGTGCTGTCGCCCATGGTGCGGCAGAGCCGGGTTCTAAACTCCCTCGGGGCATCGAAGTAAAAAAGGTGACGATCACAACCGTTACATATATATACGCTTATATTATTTGTCTAAACTTGAATGGTGAATAGGTTGTCAGTCAGCCAATGATTTGTGTTCTATATGTCAGTGTTTCTTAAAACCTCGTATCGTGAAGCAGTAGTACTTAATTAGCCTGTAGGTAATTTTGAGAACCTCTGTTCTACATCCTCCTCCTAATCTAAACCGGTGAGACCTAAACACTTCGCTTACAGACCTACGACTTCTCCAAAAGAACACTACGTATAGCAGTGGAGTGAACGTGCAGCTCTGAACCAATGCCAACGCTGTGTGAAAAACAAATTAGCGGCCTCCATGTTAGTTTAGGACCATCAGCAGATCCCACACACAGCAACGATTGTGTTTGCGCCTTCAACGCCAGATGACTGATAAAGCTAATCAAAATGTCACCCGCCGGCAGCTGGTAAAATTAACTTTCTACATCTTGATTTCCCCACAAGCAGCGGAAGGGAGGAGGAGGTAAGCATTTTCCCAACTCATTCAATTACGGAGGAGATTACCAAGGTGTCAAGAGATTGTTTGGGTTTTGCTGACTCATCGCTTTAGCTGCATCCCACTCCCATTGTTTTGCTGGGTCAGAGTGTTCGGAATAAACAGTAGCTGGGAGTTCATTAGGAACACCAAATGACATTCAGGGGACTGGGACCAATGTTGTACACCATCCTTTGGTGAGTTCAAGTTGAGGCGATAGTCTACATGAGGTTATAAGGAGAATTCATGGATTGAATTACATAATTTACAGCATTGTACCAATCTGTACCAAGTACTTAATCAGTATAGATTTACTGTAGAGTAGACCATTAGTTTGGGGTCATAGACAGACAGAGATTAAATTAATAATATTTTGTAATAATGTATTTTATTTGGTAAATTAAGTTTACAAGAAAAACCCAGTATAGTTCAGATAATGGTGTCATCCAAAATATTCACAAAGAACAATATGGATTATCTTATTTGGTAGAGAAGGCATCATTTATTCCATTATTCATTAACAGTATTGTGATTGTATATTGTATATTAACTTGATCAATTGATTGATCGTCAACTGCTTTTGTTTGTAGAGGATTTTGTTGGAAGACATTTGGAGATTGTGTTTGAAGGTGTAGGCCTACTTGTTTACGTATCTCAGGACTAATGATGAAGTGAATGATATATCGAAAGACAAGTGTTTATTGTAATATATTGTAAAAAAAAAATCATTCAGTTTCCCCGCACTCCTACGCAGAGAGTTGGATAACGTTCCACTGTTATACATCTCTGTCCAAACAGGAAGTAAACTAACCGGTGCTACCTTTACTCATATTATTTTCCCTCAACATATTGAATAAATCATATAATATTATTGTTTTATTTAGTCTCTTTTATGAATAATAACTGAAAAAAGATGAACGCAGCCATTAATGTATGGTTTCCTTACCCAGAAAAGACATATCTGTTTCTGATCATTTATTTCCTCTGGGTGACATTACAGAGAGGAGAGCAGACCTCTAGTGAACTGCAAACACTATTTCCTCAACTATTTACAACTGTAGTAGAACCAACTCGAGGGAAGTTGAGGAAATAGTGTCTGCTCTGCAGTTCACTAGTGGTCTGCTCTCCTCTCGGTGACATCACCCGGAGGAATTTCTCTGGGTGCCGATGAGGCTGAGCTCTGGAGACACAGAACACGTTGGTGAGTTGCATGTCTGATTATCACACATCCTCATCACAACAGAATGATAGGATTAACGTTGGAAATGTGTGAAGTGCCCCTTTAACCCTTTCACTGCCACACTACAAAAGGTTAACCCTTTACTATCACACGACAGACATAGCAGCATACACCTCTGGCGGCTAAGGTGGGATTGTTCGATCAGTGTCGAACTTGAGTGTTTCACTCTGAGTGTATAGTAGTATGGACAATTGGACATATTAGCATAGTAGGTAGTAGTATAGGCATAGTAGCATAGTACATAGTAAAAAGTAGTATAGACATAGTAGCATAGTACATAGTAGTAGTATAGACATAGTAGCATAGTACATGATAGATAGTAGTATAGACATAGTAGCATAGTACATAGTAGATAGTAGTATAGACACAGTAACATAGTACACAGTAGATCGTAGTATAGACATACAGTAGTAGTGTAACTGGGAAGCCCGTGGGTATGTCCACAGTCACGGAAACAGGTGTGTTGACGAGTGACTGTGGCAGTGCGGGCTGGTAAATTAAACTCACTTCCCCATAACACAGTTAACAGACGCATAGATACGGTAGTTAGAAGTGAATTCACTTCTTAGTGCAGCGGCCTGTGTCGTCGCCCGCGGACGTGGGAGCCCCCTGTTCGACTCCCCCTCGGGACATTCTCATTTAACATCAAACACAACGCAGACCCAGTATGATCCGTCACAGTAGCATAATACATAGTAGATAGTAGTATAGACATAGTACCAGTGATGCACCGATGTGAACATTGTGGCCGATAACCGATATTAATATTGCTGTTCTGGCCGATACCGATATTAACCGATGTCGATATCTCTGTATAGAAAACGCTTTTTTATGATAATCAAATAAAGAGCTATTTTTCAAAACGCATTTTTTTTTTAAACTTTTGTAACTTATTTTCAGAAATGACAGATATTTTTAAAGGCCAAAACATGTAAAAAAATTAAATAAAGATTAATAATTTTTTTTATATCGGCCCATATCGGCCCTATCTTGATATCGGACCGATACCGATGTGTAAAAAAACGGCCATATCGGCCGATATTATATCGGCGGCCGATATATCGTGCATCACTACATAGTAGCATAGTACATAGTAGATAGTAGTATAGACATAGTATAGTACATAATAGTAAAATACAGTAAGAAGGTTAGTTTATTTTCTTTTTTATTATTTTCTTTTTAAAATTCTGATATTGATTGAAAAAGTGTGCTTCTGTGTCTTTCATGTCCTGATTGTAGTAGGAGGTTCGTTCCACCATCGTGGAGTCAGGACAGAGAATAGCCTGCTTCGCTTTGATGACCCCCCAGGAGCCAGGACAGAGAATAGCCTGCTTTTCTTTGATGACCCCCCAGGAGCAAGAAGAGGAGTGAGTCTCAAACGGCCGGAAGATGCAGAGTGTAGGGATCTTTCTTGTGGAAGTCCTTCTCTCTAGCTCAGCTCAGCTCCACCCAGTCCATGTCCTCGTCTGTCCTCTTCTACCTGGTTTCTCCTTCAGAAACCAGGTAGCTCAAAGGGGCATTCCATCATCAACAACAACAACAACTATAATAATGTAAAATAAGGATAATATTATGTAATTTTTAGCTCACCCTAATGTTGTGAAAAGGCTGTTTTAGTATTTGTTACTTACATGTTCATGAAGGTAGCGAGAGCTACTGACCTATTTTAAACCCTGCCCTCTTTTCTTGATCCTCCAATCACAACTGTTGCTTCCTCTCGGAGCAACAGTTGTGATTAGATAAAAAAAAAAGAGGACAGGCTCTAAAACTATGTAGGCCCATGGGGGTGTTTGATGTGGTCTAAGAATTTCTGAAGTGCATTAAAACATCCAATCGAACATCATCAAACTACTTTTGCATCATAACGCAAGTCTTCTGTGGCTATACGATGAGTCTTTGCATCCAAATATCTAAAGGTTTGTTTGCATTTAAGATTATACTTCCTCATATCCATATCCTCATATCCTCACAGGCTCACACTGTATATTGGGCTTGAGATTCCCTTTTTGTATTACCTTGTAAGAAAGAAAAATTAAGCATATACAGTAGCTATTCCACTGTATTATATGCTCACTAAAACACACATCACGTAGCACTGATGGCAGTATCCTGACCTGACTTCTTCCAATTAAACTACTTTAAACCAAGGAAACTATAAAACTCCAGCTAAGACTCCCCAAACATGTCAGAGCTTTGGTCCTGTGAGAAGCTCCCATCACTATGGATGGTTTTATCTCCAACTGAACAAGATACTCAGCAGTAATTGTATCATCTATAGTCTCTCTCTCTCCCTCTCTCTTTCTCTCTCTCTCTCTCTCTCTCTCTCTCTCTCTCTCTCTCTCTCTCTCTCTCTCTCTCTCTCTCTCGCTCTCTCTCTACACATACACAAACACACACTGACAGAAATGAAGAATCTCAATGTGGGAATTTTGTGACATACCCCCAGCTGCCCCCCTCTCTCTCTCTCTCTCTCTCTCTCTCTCTCTCTCTCTCTCTCTCTCTCTCTCTCTCTCTCTCTCTCTCTCTCTCTCTCTCTCTCTCTCTCTCTCTCTCTCCCCCTCTCTCTCTCTCCCCCCTCCCTCTCTCTCACACACCCACGTTCACGGTAACAAGTTGTGAGTTTGTGGAAGATGACAACAGTCACCAGAGCGTCTCTCCCCGCGTGTAAACATGTCAATTTGACTCCTCTTCATCCCCTCTCGTTAGCTGCAGATCTGTGAGTGTTATGCTAGTGGACAGCACTGCCCTGAGGGCTGCCTCGGGCCACTATCTTACTCCAATCTCTCCACGGCTGATTGTCTTGGGGAAGAGGATATGTGGCGTCACTGGCGTGCCAAAGGAATGCAGGCATGTTGGTCGCACTGCAGGAACCCTTTCATTATTTAATGTCATACACTGCGGCAATTTGAACAACTGTATAACAGCAGATGGTGAGCAGGCCATTTGTCAATTTCCTTTTATATGTCAACTTGTATTCCTTTTATTTCCTTTTATATGTCAACTTGTTTGCCCCCTCAGAACCCCAATCCTTTCATTATTATGCATCAGATAAACATCGAGTGTCTTCACACACCACCACAAAATACAGCGAATATATTGACCTGTCGTCTAGTGTTAGCCCTCGTATCAACGGTGGAGCGTTTGGTATTGGATTGGAACTTTTAGACCCTATCTAACTCGCTCAGATGACTGCCTCGAGCTTAATAAGCTCCCTCGAGTGTGTTCTGAGACTGCCTTGTCCGCTAATGCTCCTGACTCTGGGAGCATCCTTCAACACACTAGATCAATACTCTTCAACGCACTTCAAGGATCAACTCTTCCAACCTGTGCACAGTTCAGAACCATGATCACTAACCACTGTGTATCAGTCTTTAACTGTTTTAGCTGATTTTCGTTTTTGTCTTGTTGTGCAACTTTTCATTTGTCTTGTTTGTTCATGTTTGGATCATTGATTGGGCCTTTAAAGACCCCCTCAACAGACCATCCATCGTCAATGGTATCGCAAACCAATTAAAATTTACGGGGGAAAATAGGAGCAACGCTTAATTCTTGATAATTGCTTGTGCATCCCCACCCTCACTTTAGGTACATATTTGAACCGAGTGTTCACTGGGTGTAACTGATAATTAATTAAATTGATTTTGTTTTCTCATCATGTATACGTTTCTTCTCAACCCCAAACGTTTTGTTTTTCTTTCATACGTCTCTATGGACATTGTTTAAGTGCATGCTGTCATCGTCAATCGCGCAAATGTTTAAATTAAACGTATTTATTTAATTAAATAAGTAATATAATCATACCACAAACAGAGCATCCATGGAGTAATATCCTCCGTTCTTTAATAAGATGTTTTCTTCCTCCGTGTTGCAAAGGGCACCGCAGGGGCCTGGATCTTTTGTCTCCTGCCGGTTCTAATTGGCCTTTGGGTCCGTGTTCCTGATGCAACTAACCCGGCCTGTCTATCTATCCGCCGCCACATCCCTCTAAAGCCCTCGTCAGCATCGAATTGGGCTTTGAGTGTATTTTCAAATAAAATGTCATCTGCTGGCCCCAATTTCAGCAGACAAGTGCCCTCAATTTCAGGTTAGAGACCAGGTCTATCGCCCTCGTTCCCAGAGCATGACGCCCGGCAGAGCCATGGAAAGAGCAGCCGCTACTCTCTCTCTCTCTCTTGCCCTCTCTTCACTCTCTCTCTCTCTCTCTCTCTCTCACACTCACACATAATACAAACAAGCTCTCTCTCTCTCTCTCACAATACCCACAACCACTCTTGCTGAAAGTGTTCGTGAGAAAATCTAAACAAACGGCGGTTTGCTTGCTAGCCTGTTTGTGCATGGTACTTGGTACTAAGAGAATGTTGACTTAAGCTAGTCTACAAATCCTTTCCTCTCTCCCGTAATCAACTAGAGGCAGAGTATACACAGGCTTGTTGCAGTGCCTCCCCCAATTAGTGCGACATTGTACAGATAATTGCATCCACTCGGCTCTACATCTTGGGACACAGAAGAGATACACCGGGATTGTGGTGAAAAAAGGTTTGCGGAGGCTTTCGGCATCTGTCAGTACCAATAACCCTGAAAGGCTTGTGTTACAGACACCATCTGGACTATCAGCTCTCTAGTTACAAGATAAGAGCGTGTTTAGATGAATTGTGGGTGCGAAGTGGTAATAGCTGTGCTTGTGCGTGTGTCTCTGTGTGTACATGTGTAGGCCTACATGTACATGTACTGCATTGCGGTTTTTTTTCGTCTACTCACTTTGTACAGCCCAGTATCACAATACATGTTGTCTCACAACATCCCCTGACCTTAAAGGAACACTCCACACATTTAGTTGAATTCCACTTATTTTGCCATCTTCCTCAGAGTCAGATGAGAACATTCACATCAAGTATATGTCTGTATGTCAGTTTTGGAGTTGTTAGAAATTGTATTCCACCATTGTATTTCAAAATGTTATTGAAATCCACTTGTTTTGCCATCTTCCTCTGGGTCAGACGAGAAGATTGGTGTCAATTACACGTCTGCATGTCAGTTTTGGAGTTGTTAGAAATTGTATTCCAACATTGTATTTCAACATTATGTTGAAATCCACTTGTTTTGCCATCTTCCTCAGGGTCAGACGAGAAGATTGGTATCAATTACACGTCTGCGTGTCAGTTTTGTAGTTGTTAGAAATCGTTTTTCTTCACTTTTGACAGGAGCTAGGCTAGCTACTGCCCACCGCTTCCAGTCCGGCTAGGCTAGCATGTGCCTGGAACTCTCTCTGGGGATACTGGACACACAGAGATGAAACCGACATCAATCTTCTTGTCTGACTCTGGGGAAGACGGCAAATAAATGCGTTGTATGCGTTGATTTAAGTTAAGTAGGTTATACGGGAGGGCCCATTCACTGAACCTTTTCAGGTGGCCAGATATCGCTCTGTTTGAGCCTGGCCTCCCCCTCAGAGATTCCTTAGTGATACTAGATAGACACAGTGAATAGTGATAGTGACACAATTGCTGCCGTGTGGTGGTAAATAAAATGGTGAGCGAACTACATGAACACACATAAACACACACAAACCTTTTTAAAAATAAAGAAAGAGAGCAGCTAAATTGGAATTTAGAATTCAAATATGCTACAGCGTATTTTTTTGTGATACGGTTTCCCTCCAAAAATAACTGATTAAAAAATAGATTAGCTCGATTCTGAAATGCCGTACTGAGTTTCTTATGCACAGAAATATGCAGAATTACTATTACTATTATTTTGCTGAAATTTTGTGTGTAAAAATTAAAGAGCGTACTATGGTGACTGATCCATTCAGAGCCACGCCCCTTTGACCATAATAGGGCTAGCGTGCCAATAAGGAAGTCAATGGGAGGCCGGGGAAATTTGCGAACACTTAAACTATATCTTAAATTATGGCTATGGGTCTAAAACACCCCTCGCTTATCAAAGACTTGCTTGCAGTCAACATGTACGAAACGGATTGTTTTTTCATTGGTACATTTCCGTTTTATACCGTTTTGAATACGAGTATAGTTTTGGAGAGTTCTAGTAATTCCAGAGAAATTCCGCGATAATAGCTCTTTAGTGGAATACACAAAACACGTTGTAATTTTTCGGCTGATTTATGAATCGTTTTCAAATAAATGCTAGATTGTCGATAGTATGTATATGTGTACTTATGCACGCTAGAGAAGCTGGCTGGAAAATCTATTATCCATGACCTGGTCAGCGCTAATGTCTCTCTCACTCACTCACTCACTCACTCACTCACTCACACTCGCTCGCTCGCTCGCTCGCTCGCACGCTCACTCACTCACTCACACACACACACACACACACACACACACACACACACACACACACACACACACACACACACACACACACACACACACACACACACACACACACACACACACACACACACACACACACACACACACACACACACACACACACACACACACACACACACTGCGATTGCTGAGAAAAAAAACATCTGATTAACCCAATACTGGTAAAATAGAGTAAAATCCTTACCTCACATCAGATGTTCTGCGAAAAGATTAATCCAATTCCTGATCGCCATTCCAAATATTCCCAATGATAACGTTTTTTTTTCTTTTTTTTTTCTTTTTTTTGTCGACTAACAGCAAATTTTGGCCAATCCTAGTCGACCATCCAAATCCTTAGTCGGGGAC